>NC_040036.1:23233738-23463728 GCF_003713205.1 Coffea eugenioides
ATAGCCGCTCATGTGATATTGGTTTGATTGTACTTTTGCTAATCCTACGTGCCCTTGCATCCCATCTCTTGCATATTGTTGCCACATTATCTGCTCTTCCACTAGAAGTCTCTGTTTCTTCTCCATCTCAGACATCTGCACATAAGCTGGTGGTGCTATTGAAATGGAGGCTGCAAAAGGATCGGCACCAGGTGGATGAGCTCCATCTGCGCTCGGAGGTGCAGGGAGTGCTAGCATCGCTGGCCTTCCAGCTGACCCAAGTGCAACACTGCTAGCGCTTCCAGTGGCTGTAACACCAGATGCAGCTATTGCCTGTTGCATAGCTCCTTGTTGATACATACCATCAAGCACCATGGTATCAAGACCGCCAGAAAGCGACACCTGCTGGTTAGACAAATGGCTAGCGGATTGTACAAGTGCTGTCTCCCAGTCTCCTGATTCGTCGAATGCTTCCCATGCAGAAGTGACACTTGTTGCAGGAGCATTTGTTGATAGATTACCATCAAATAAAGCTAAGGCCAATTTATCTCCGTGCTCTTCTGTTGTTGGGGCATCTTCACCCAAGTTCAACAAATCCCCCACTTCTTGAGTTTTTGGCTTCTCTTTCTCCTCTTCTTTAACCTCTTCCTGCTCCTTTTCTTCATTTTCCTCTTGAAATCCTTCCGGAGGTGGCAATGCTTTCATTGCATTAATGTCTTGCTCTGGTTCAGGCTCCTCGTTTTCCTCCGCGGGTTGAGCCTCAGGCTTTGGCTCAATCATAGTGACCTTCCTGTTTTGCTCCATTACTGACTTCTCCCTTATAAAGTCGTCCATAACATCGAGCTTCTTTTGTGGTATTTTCTCAACATCTGGATATTCAGAGGCACGGACTATTCCAACTGACTTACACCAGCCGTAGAACATGTCAAGCTCATCATACTGCTTCGAAACACGGCAGAAGATCTCATATACCTTTACAGAATCGGGCACGTTGAGCTCCATGAATCGATCAACCAAGATTCCCAGAATCTCAGTGATATCATAATATAACTGGAAACTTTCTTTGACAATGGGATAGAGCGCTACCACGACAATCCTGTTGTTCTTTGCAAAACCTGATTGGCGTTTTTCAAGAATGGGAATATTAAGTTTTATCGTCTCACAATCATCAAGGAGGAGGTTAAAATTTTTAAGCGAATGCAGTACACACCTGTTGGTCGACAAGCTAAAAACCTTTCGAGAAGTTGCATCAGGTGGTGAATCCTGGAAAACACCTGTTCGTTCTTCATTTCCCGCACAGGTGTGGATCTCACGACAATGGCGTTGGGACCAACTTGCTCGTCTTCTTCCGGATCATAGGAAAATGCACCGCGCTTACCTCTCCGATTTTGCATTCGAAACTCAAGTTGTTCATCAAGGTACAGTGCATAGGTTCGGACAAACGCCGAATAATCCCAAGAATTCGATTTTGAAGCATCGCGAAAATCAGACATGTTGAGAAGGCGAGTCCCGCGCCTGGTTGCGAAGAAAATCTCTTGCTCGTACGCTGGATCACCATCCGCCAGCAGCCGCTGGACCAACATTAATGTCTTGAGTGCAACCACCCAATTTTTTGTCTTGCTTAGGCGTCTCGATAGGGTGCTAACGCATGCACCAACATAGGCACGAGAGTAACATGTTAGGCTCATGATCTCTCTGATATGCCTCTCATCAGCCGGGTACTCGTCGTGTCGGGTGGCTTTAACAATCGCGACATCAAGGTCAGATAAAGAAGCGCTACTTCCAACTTTGGCCAAGCTTATGCTTGTTTGATCCTTGACTGCTCCAATGGCCTTCCTTAACTTGCTTGGAGCCATGATCGATCCTAGTTCTTATACGCCTGGGATGAATTAATTAATTTGCCAACTAATGATGGTTGGCGCAAATGTTTTTTTAGATGGCAGAATCAACCTGAAAAGCCAGAAAAATAATTCACCATGTGGGCATTACAAAAGGAAAATTGTTAAACATTCGTGCAATGCAATCCATTAGAAAACAAGTACATAAACTGATAAGCAACACATATCTACAATGCAGGAATAGACGTATATAGGGTTGTGAATGATGAAATAATGATGAGTAGTATACCAGCTTCAAAGAATAATCATCCGGACGTGGTGGGTTTAGAAATAGTTAGATATTTGTTGAATTCAAAGGAGGAAGAAGAAAAAATTATATGGGACGATGTTCAACCTCGGAGAATCGCTGTTAATGAATATTCTGCATGTGAAGGAGAACAAATTGAGAAAAAAGAAGAGAAGAAAATGGACTCGGGAGCTTTTGCTTTTCCACTCTTCTTCTTCTCCTCTCATCCAATTCAAATTTCTCTCTCTTTCCTTAGTTTCTTTTTGTCGCCAGGTCTCTCCTCGTCAAGTACTGCCACCATATATCTCCCTTCATTTTAGGATGTTAAAACGGTTCCTGAACGGAGAACAATAGGCCATGTGGAGCCATGAACTTGTGTGAATCATTCATTTGGAAAAGGGGTAATTTCATATACCTCCCCTGAGGTTTCTAATAATTTCACTTAGTTCTCTTAAAGTTTTAAAAATATTACTTACCTCCCCTATTTTCAAATTTTTGTAACATTCTTAACCCAATTCAAATTATATGATTCAAGTATTCATTTTAAGAAAGAGCAAGAATTTCTTTCCAATAATGCCCTTTTATTGACTTAATTTTTTTAATTGTAAATATAATAATCATATGTTAAAAATAAGGGCAAAAAGCATGAAGACATTCTTTTTTTTTAAAGGAACAACATATAATAATTGCAACCATAAGCAATATGCTTTTTTAAAGTACAAACAAATAATAAAATTTTATTTAACATGTTTTCAAATTACAAGATAATTTTTTTCATTCAAGGTTTGTCTATTTGGTACTCTAAGGTCACATAGTAAGAAATAAATCCGATATTATTGTTATTTTTTCTTTGACAAAAATGTAGATTTGTTCTACAAAAGTGTTGCAATTTAGGAGGCTAGTTATAATTTAAAAACTTCAATATTTTTCCAACTTTTATTTATCCATATGTTCACCACATGCCCTTAGATTATCAAATGAGAAAAATCTTTCTTTTTATGTAAAATATTTTTATTGAATTTAATAAATTTTATGAAATATTTAGAATCTTTAATTTTTATTTACTTGAATCGATGGGTTAAAAATTTAGAAAAAGGAAAACATTTTAATTTACATTTAATATTTATTTGAGATGTTTAGAAGGTGAAAAAAAATTATTTTTTATATCTTTACAATAAAAGTGCAATTTTGGAATGAAATAACTTTCTCTTTCCTAAACATAGTATTTTAATGACATAATTTGAACTGGGTTGAGAATGTTACAAAAATTTGAAAATAAAGGGGATAAGTGACATTTTTAAAACTTTAAGGGTGCTAAGTGAAACTATCAAAAACCTCAAGGGAGATTTCTGAAATTATCCCTTTGGAAAATGATTTATTATCTCAGTTTTTTTTTTTTTTTGGGTTCTTTTTTCTCCTCCTTTTCCACCTTGTGACTGATGTTAAAGTTTGACACGTTTCTTGCATGATTGATGATTATAAATCCCAAGCAGGTATAGATCGAAGAAGTGACTCACAATTTAGCTATTGAAGTTTACAATAATATGTCACGCAGTGCTGTTAATTCCTACAGAAGTACTCCCTAAGTCATCGAGTTTTCTCTTCAGTTGATATGTTTCGAGAAAAAAAAAATCAGTGTAAATACAGTATACACCTTTTTTTATTTTATTTTTGGTCCGGCCTATTGCTTGCAACAAAGGTATAAAACCGTAGATCGTAACTGAATCATAGATTATGTAATCAAGAATTAGAATATGATGGTTGGTTACAACAGAGCCATGCAGCTGTAAACGTTTCTATACGTACAACAAAGTATTGTGTTCCATACGGTCATTCACTGTCTAATCACGGGACATCTATTATAACGAACATAAGAACAACTCGACATACTATTATTCATTGGAGTATCAAATACCGTAGTACATATACGTGTGATAAGCACATGATTTTTCTTTCTTTCTTTCTTTGGGAGGTAAATATAATACAATCAGTTAAAAGCAGAACAGACGCGCCTGATTGTGCCTTGGGAACCAGTCTTTACTTCAATCCTCCCCATTTTGATCATTGCAGCAGCAAAATCTTGCTCCAGGGATGGAGCAAGAAAACCAAAATAAGAATCCACCGCGCTCCTTGTAGCTTCATCCTCGTACAGGCTGGCGTCGGATCGTAGAACTGCAAAGCCGCTTCTGATGTTTCGCAGAATCTGGTCGTCGAACGTCTGCCCGCTGCCGCGGTCCATCGGCAATCGGGCATTTACATCGCCATTTTTGGGACATGTACTGGTTAATTCAGGGAGAAGTTGCGGGTCTATGGAAGGATCGGAGCCTCCATTTGGTGGGAAGTTGTAGAGCCGATCTGTCATGAAGAAGCATGCTGCGGTACCAATTGTGTGTGCAGCTGGAAAATTTGTGTGAACAATTAATATTTGTTACAATAGTGATTGATTGTTGGTTGCATCAAATGGTTCCTAGCACATTTCAGAACACCAAACAGTTCTTTTTTGTGTCTATCTAAATATATCTTCTTTTGGTGGCCCAGAAATTAAAAGTGATCACATGGACTCTAATTATGATCAGTGACATATATCATATCGAAATTAAGAGGCTACAAATTCTTCCTCGCCACCTCCCTTCTTTAATTATGTTGGAAACTTTCCCACGTGAACTAACAAATCATACATATCCCATTGCCATCCACATAGATAGGGGCAGGAATCAGCAGAGATCGAGTGGTCAACAATCTATTATTAGTAGTGATTTTCAACCCACAAGAAAAAGTTGTCCACCGAACAAGAAAAGATGAAAGACGCGATATATGAATTGCACGCTTGCGTTCATCTAACATAAAAGCTTCATCTCCCGCTCGTGGACTTGAATCTTTTCTTTTACTGTTACAGATCAATTTACTATAGTGATTAGTGATGTAGACATGTAGTCCATGTCCAATGTGTAGATTCCAAACCAATTACAGTACTTTGATTTTTATCCAGAATTTTGTCTTTGCACGGCGGAGTTGCTCAAAACAAGACTAACTGAATATTAATCTTTTCTATATATATATATGTTGAAGATGTATACACACGAGCAGTATCACTGACAAATAATCTTAATTTGAATTTGAATCTAGTTCATACACTAGCCCAAAAAGTTAAAATTTTACTCAACAATTTTTTTCTATTTTTTATTTTTGTGCCGAAAACTTCAGTTTTACTGAGCCTTTTTTTTGCCAAAAAATTTTGTGTGCATTTTTCACTGCGCGCATGGCTCGAACTAGTGATCTCCCTCAACTACAGCTTATTGGTAGTTCTATTCAGCCTGGTGATGGATTACATCAACATAAAAAAAAATGTTATTTGGGCTCCATTTTGTGTTATTTGCATTCTCATCACATAGTTTGCATTCTCATCAGTAGAAATGCGATTAACAAAAATGCAAGTGCAAATAGCATTTTCCCATGAAAATGACAAAACAAAATTGACGTTTACTGGCCTGATGATAATTTGCTGCTGCCAGTTTAGTCACGTCCCGTGAATCGTGATGCCTACCAACTAAAGTGCCATATGGCCTGCATGCGTATTGAGAGAGAGAGAGAGAGAGAGCAATGAAGTGATGAAGTATTACGTACCGCTGAGAACCACAAGGTCTTTGGCGGTGAGGCCTTTCTGCTGAAACTTGGTCTTCAGTACCTGAATTGAATCCTCAACATCCGGCATGTTATCAGCCAAGGACTTGTCCGAAACTAGTCCATCTCTTCTTCCGGTTTCAACCTGGTAAAACGGTCCATTGGCCTGTGCCATCAAGAAAATCCAGAAACCCAATTCAGCTAGCCATGACACATGCCTAAACATAAGGAAGCATCCTGATGAAACCTAGCTTGCTAGCAGTAAATAACACAGTGCAGAAATGGAAGAAGAGAAGGGTATAGCTAATAGGGATCAAGTCATCAACCAAAACGATAGCGTCTCTTGCGGCCAGAGCCACAATATCTGCACAAGAAACCACCCCTGGGCACACAGCTTCCAACTGTGCCTTGGCGTTCTCAATCACATCAAAACCTTGGAGGCCCTGATGCCCAAATGCTCCTTTCTCAGCTGTTGGCCCGTTCTGAATCAGTATAGACCCCTCGCACCCCTGCAGGAAAATGCCCATTTTACAAAATCAAACGGAGAAAAGTAAATGCACATTTTTCTTATATATCAAGTATAATAAGCTGCTAGGATTGCTCTGGTGCAGAGTATGCACGTGACCTCAACAAAGCAGTCGTGGAAATGAAGCCTGAGTAAGTGTGGAGCAACATCGTTGCTGGAGGAGGCCGCTTCACCGACAACATCTCTGACAATGTTCTCGGCATCTGGGCAAGTGTTACCATAGAAACCAACTCTAAGTTGGCCTTGAGAAAACCCGACTAGATAACCACTGCTCAAAATGAGGATCAAAACTAGTTGTACCATTTGCACTTTAATTATTGTTATATACTACTATCTGTGTTCTAGTCCTATAATTACCTATTAATGAAAGAGCATCAATGAGTCAAGGTTCAGACTTCTATAGATAGAGAAAACTTGTGAATAATATCTTTCAATATAGCTAACATACTAGATTGAGTTGACCGACTCCAGAGTATGAAGAAGAAGTAGAAGACAGGATGATGAAGAAAGATATACACGCATACAAGAGGAGTAATTAATATAGTAATTGGGAATGGGTGGAAAAGAATCTTTGCTTGCTAGCTGCAAACCTCTAAATTTGAGCTGCCAGCAATTAAAGGGAAGGTGTGCAATGTGTCAACCGTCTTTGTTGCATGTATTTTGTTCTCTTGCTCTTTTTTCCTTGCTACTAAATTGCAGATACAGTTTGCATAGCTTTTTGGACGTTTTAGCGATATATATAGCCGGTGTGCCACTGGTAAATAGTTCGTCTCTATCGGATTCTGACTGTTTCAGTCTTTTGCATATGTTCTAGGACAAAGTGTCCGTCTGCACTTAACTTTTCCTGTGAGGAGCAAGTTGAGAGTTAGTGTATCTCTTATCTCTTGCACAATAGGATTTTGCTAAATGCTTATTAGTTACAGTGAGGTGTAAATCGTTTTCCCAGACTCATTTCTTTCAGGGTAAATTACACCTTACCTCGTCTAATTTAATGCTTTTCTATACAACTCTCTTATGTTATCAAAAATTATATATAATCCACTCATTATTTGAACTAAACTTGTCAAAATAACAAAATTTACCCACCATAATGAAGCCCACTAAAATGTCAAAGGTAATCTACATTACGGTAAAATTTATTTGTTAATTTTACAGGGGTTATATACAGATTTTAAAAAAATACAATAGGGTTATTTGAAATAAATCTAAACTATAAGGGACTAAAATGTTATACATACTACATTTATATATTTTAGCTATTAATTTCAATCATTTTAATTTCTAAATGAGGTAATTTTAATATTTTAAGTGATTCCGTTATAGAGTACTAAGACTTTAGTTCAAAACATAAGAAAATAATAAACGACTTTTGAAACCGTGGGAGATTGGTGTGAAAAAGCAGTAAATCACATGAGCTAAAGTGTAATTTACCCTTTCTTTTACAAGTATTTTGCTGGGGACTGAAAGATGCATAACTATTTAGTTTCGTCTATTTACGTGAATGAATTTCCAATTCGGGGGTATGCACCTCTTTTTGTAATCAATTTCATCTAGTCTGGCAATCTGCTTTCCTCAAAAGAAAAACAGACAAAAAAGGAAAGAATCTCTGGGAAACCGCATGCCGAAACTCGAAAGTCGAAGTTTGACATCAAAATAGAGGCAACAAATAAACCATTATCCCATATTGAATGAAACGAAATTGGCAGTTTGACACTGTCAACAGACAATTTTGGGCTGTAATCTTCATATAGTATCAGTTCCTATACCAGCTTACACTCATGAGCAGTAAATCAAAATTCATCAATTTTCTTTTCGTGTCCCTCAAAATAATGATAATTTTAGAAACCTTCCTTGAGGTTTCTAATAATTTCATTGACCTCTCCTAAGATTTGAAAAATTACACTAATCTCCCTTGAGATTTATGATTTGATAGCAAAATCAGTCTATCTCTGACAAAGTATGATTAAAAAATAACTTCAAGGAAAGAGATGAACATTTTGTTTCACAAATGCCCCTTTGCATTATAGTCAAGATGTATTAACAAAAACAATTATCAGTCAAGATGTATTGTAGTTATGATTGTTTCAAAAAATTTCATGATTTTCAATTAAAATTGTAATTTTTAAATATTAAACTGAGAATAGTAGAGATTATTTACCTGATTTAGGATATGTCTTTTGTGATTTTGCACAGAAAAGAACTTCTAATTTTGCCTTTCTTCTACCTCTTTTCTCAGCCACTTCCACATAATTACTCTAATTAATGCAAAGGCCATCTCTTTAGTTTCTAAACCAAGGAGAAAATTTCTCACGAGCATACTTGTTTTTCTATTTCTTTTCCCTATGCTTCCTTTGTCTACCCGAATCTTTCTTGTATACAATTGAAATGTCGTCAGGTCAAGTTCTGTCAATCATAAAATGGCACCAATTAGTGTAGCAAATTCACTCCATTTTGTATCTTCCACATTACTATTCACGCTGTTAACAGTTAATTCCATTAATTAGTTGATTTGTACCATAATTATTTAATACTCAGATTTTAGTTTCTAATCTCAAATAATGTGTTGGGGCATGTGAATAATTTCATGTTAGGTGATATTAGCAAATGGGTCCATTATTTTGCAAGGGGAGGTCAGTGTAATTTTTCAAGCCTCAAGTGAGGTCAATGAAATTGTCAAAAACCTTAGGGTAGCCTTCTGAAATTATCCTCCCTAAATAATGGAAACAAATAAATTTTCTAAATTGGCGTGATGTCCTTGCAAAAACTAGTGGTGGACGATATGGAAGGCAAAAGAGCAATATTACCATGATGTTGTTGCTATTAAGTGCTTGAAACTGGTCCCAACTCACTACTGGCAGCTTTCCACTTCGAATGAAACAAGAAGCGTGGAGGTGTTGAAAGAAATACATAAGCTTGGAGCAACCAAGAGAAAATGAAAAAGAAATCTCATAACCACTTCAACTCAGTAGTCAGCTGCTTATTTAATACATATCTACCATCTTCTTCTCCTCCATTTTTTTTTGGTTCCCCTTTCGTAGTCACCACTTGGCTGTGGCCCTATTTCTTAATTCAAGGTCCAAAAAGTAAATTAGCTTTTTCTTCAAATTGAATTAATACCAGAAAATTAAGGAATCAAAGAAAATGGAACAAAAATTTTTGTGGGGTGGGTTTGGCTTAGGAATTAGGACAATGACTGGATCGCTATTTGGTATTCCCTGCATTTGGATAGGAGGTTATTTGAAATAATTACTGTAACATTTTTTGTGATGCGATGTATGTGAGATAAAAAGATGGTTGAAAATTGTGTTTATGATATAAGTAAAACAAAATTTGAAATTTTTTTTTACAAATCTTGCTAACCGTTTGTTTTTTCCCGTTCTTTGATTCATTCACTGCTATGGGCCCATTTGAGATGTTATGGTCAAAACAAAAGTTATCTTTCTCCTATTAAATTTTTTTTAGTAGAAGAATGTTTGAATGAATACGATTTCAATTATCACCACGAGTCAAAGACATGACATCCATATCATATATCGCTTAAAATTGTGTTATTATAGTCAATATTCTCGTAACTTATCTTATCAGGAATAATTCTTTTAAAATGTTGAAAGATCCATGATCAACCATTTTATGGACCGAACTCTTAAATTCATGATCAGTATTCCTTGTGAGTCCCTCTAAATTGGAAACAAAATCCCTCTAAATTAGAAACAAAATCAACAAATTTAGGTGATGTCCTGGCAAGACTAGTAGTGGACGATATGAAAGGCAGAAGAACAATATTAGTTTATTATTAGTAGTAAGTACTTGAGACTAATCCCAACTAGTGACTGTTGAAGGAAATACACAGGCAGATAGGCTTCGAGCAACCAAGAAGGGGAAAATGAAAAAGAAATCCCATAATCTCTTCAAGTCAGCTACTTATTTAATACTTATCTACCATCTCATTTTATTTCCCCATTCGTAGTCGCCAACTTAATTGGTTGTGGCCCCGTTTCTTACTCCTAGGTCCAAACAGAGAAGTAGCTTTTTCTTCAAAACGAATTAACACCAGAAAATAGATAGAATAATTGGAAATTGAACAGAAATTTTAGTGGGGTTTGAGCGGGAAAGGGTTGGTTTAGGACAATGACTGATTCGTCCACAGTACAGGAATAAAAGGAAATTGAACAAAAATTGAAAGGAGAAAAAAAAAAATCTTTCCCCAGAACTCTTTGATTCGTTCATTGCTATGAGCCCGTTTTGAGATGTAAAAATCAAAGCCCCTTCCTTCTTTCTCCTCTCCTCCCCTTGCCTTGCACGTCTAGAAGGTCGCAACCTTCTGGTCGCGATTTGGCCGTGACCAAATTAAGGAGGAGAGGGCCCTTCCAAGCCAGCCGAGCTGGTCTCACTAAGTGTTAGTACACCCGAGATCCAGTATTCGAGCCTTGTAACAAAAATGGGGAATAACCCAACAATCCGAATAAGGGTTGGGGCCTGAAGTGGGGCCAGGTCCTTTTGTTTGTCAAAAAAAAAAAAAATTTAAGGAGGAGAGGGAAGGGCTGATGGGTGGCAGGCAGGAGAAAGAGGGAATGGGAGGAGGAGGAAGAGGAAGGGATGGTGGCAATGGTGGATGGGGGTGGTGTTGGAGGTGGTTGTGGTTGTAGATGTTAGTTTAATTTTAAAAAATATTCTAAAATTATTTTAAATTTAAAAGGTATCCCAAAAATATATTTCAAAAATCCCTCCAAAAAATCACAAAAAAAAAATCTACAGTAAAAATTTTTCATGTACACTACTACAGTAAAATATTTCAAAAACACCCTCAAAAATAGTTAATCCAAACCGAGCCTAAGCCTATCCTCTCTCTCTCTCTCTCTCTCTCTCTCTCTATATATATATATATATATATATATATATATATTATAAGTCTCGGTAAAATGTTAAAAAACCAACAAAAGAAAAAAAAACCTTTCATAGGGATTCCTTAATTTGTTTTCGATATCGCATGGACCGAACATTTTTTCCTCCCATTTGTGCCAACTAATCTCCCAAAAATCATAGGGACTATTCCACTATTTTGTGAAAAGATGAATTTTTCTTTTGATCTTTCATTTACATTGACACGATTATGAGCTGTTCAGGTGACACGGATTCATGCAATGCTGTTTCTCTGATAGCTTTTTGGATTCTTTTCTACATTCGTTATGATTAAACAGAAAGAAAGATGATTTTCTTTTGCCACCCCAAGAAATTTCAATCAGTATATCTGTTAAATATTTGGTGAGTATGCGTTAATTTTGTATCAGGAGTATATGTCTATGATGATATACTTGTTGCGTTTATCTTCATAAATTAGAACGTACAAGATTACTTTCAATAACGGGCCTATAGATTATTCCACATGCATAAAAGTTGTTAAAAATCTACAATCGAAAATTGCAACCAATAGTCAAAGGTCAAAGGTTCAAGTGCAATAGAGCTGCTAATTAATTGCCTCAACTTTTGTAATGCCCTCCAAGATTCATAATTTCTGTTACAAAATTAATTTTTTTTTCTTTGATGTATTTGAGGCCTGATGGCCCAGTTACATGGACACTAATCTGGGAGTCGTGACACCCATACAACCAAAACTTAGCAAACTTCTCAGAATCTGTCTTCCTTCCTGATGGATATATCAAGTTATGCTAGCAGTCAGCACTCTGATTCCCTTCTCTCCATGTGTGCTGGAGTCTGCATTCCCAAGCTTTATTAGCCAAGCTCAATCCATCTCATGACTTTCTTAGGTGGAATCACTCCAACAACGGGGCTTTCAACTCTAAATCAGCTTATAATTTGTGCAAAAATCCTTCCTCATGTCCAGTAGATAATAGAGCTCCATCCCTCTTCCGTTGGATCTGGAGAGTCAATACATCTTCAAAAGTCAAGCTTTTCCTTTGGCTAGCTTCTCAGGACCAACTCCCTACAAAAAGCCTTCTTGCCCACCGTATATTTCTATCCGAAGCCTCTTGCCCTTTTTGTGCAGCTCCTTCTGAGAATTCGGACGACGTTCTTAGGCTTTGTAACCAAGCAACATCCTTTTGGCTTAAACTTACCCAAACCTCTCAAACCTACCCCCAAACCAACTCGGATTTTTATTCTTGGATCAAGGATGGATGCTCCTCCACCATTCCTTCCTCTTTCAATCTTATTCCCTGGGAACCATCTTTAGCGTTGGTTGTTAGAGCCTTTGGCAAGCTCGCAATGCTAAGATCTTTCAGAAAAATTTTTCTGATCCTATCAAGTTTTGCCTTCACCATGCCCTTGAATTTTACCTATTAGGACCTGGTTCTCATATCACCAGATCCCCTAGACATGAAAAATTCATTAAATGGATCCCCCCGGCTATAGGTTTTGCCAAACTCAACACTGACGGCTCGGTCTCTTGACCTTCAAACCAGGCAGGAGCTGGTGGCATAATTCGTGACTCAAATGGGTTATGGATTGCAGGTTTTGCAAGAAATTTAGGCTACGCAGAATGCTGGGCTCTTAGAGATGGTTTACAACTTGCAAAAAACCTTAACATCCACTCTCTTGAAATGGAGATGGACTCTTCCAGTATCATCTCCTTGCGCAAGTCAAATAATCTTATCTCTCATGAACTTTCGCCTATTATTCTTGACTGCAGGGAGCTGTTGACTACATTCTAGCAAACATGTTTCTACCATAAATATCGCGAAGCAAACAAATGTGCAGACATCCTAGCAAACTGTGGAAGAAGCAGCGCTCAAGACTTCACCTTTTTTGAATCATGTCCTAATTTTGTCCTTCCCTTACTTTTGCAAGATTTAAAAGGGTGTTACCACCGCACGGATGACTGTACTTTAACTTCCACTTTGTAGACTTGACTTTTACTTTAATGCATCTTTATTTACCAAAAAAAAAAAATTAAGGGCTCTCTACTGGGGAATTTTCAATCAGCTTCATCGCAACGAACGAATCAGTCTCTATTACAACTTTCCTATGTCCCAGCTTCCATGTTAACTCAACTGTAGACCATGTATTATTGGCCCATAGTTCTGCAGCACCATTACTGGCTAATCCTAGGTTCGAGCACAAACCACCAAGTTAACATCCGTTTCCATCTCTGATTAGGCCTCCAACTCCGGCCAAACCAAGGTTGTTTGCTGAAGCTCCATCCACATTAAGCTTTACCCATCCACATGTCACTCGGAAAGTATTGTACTCATGTTTTATTTAAACTCCTCACAGATGATATTGCACCATGCAGAGGAGGGTTATACAAGTACGCATTTTTTGTGGATGGATAATATATCTGTGTAAAAAATGAATATAAGATTGAATATACATGGATGCACAATGAATCTGAAATGTGATTCCAGATATAAAGTACTAATGTAAAATAAATAAATAAATACTACAAATTATGAGAATATCTAGAATTTAGATACGCTGGTTCCCTATCTTTTAGCCACTCAACGTTGTTTGTGAACATTTCTACCAGACAAGAATTTATACTACCACAATGTATGAATATATATATATATATATATATCTAGAGATGTGTGCATATAGCGTGGATACCTATTCTTTTTTTTTTCAAGTGTTTTTTTTTTGTTTTATTTAATTCTAGAGGGTACGATGTGATTTTGAAAAAGAAAAAAGAACGAGAAAAAGGTGACTTAAAAAAAAAAAAAAAGGTCACAAGTGTACTGTTATAGTTTTCAATCTCATTTAGAGTGGTTAGAAAGGAATAGCGTTTTATCGTTTACTTGTGTCCTTAATTGTTTAGGTAACAACTTTAGTATTGTCATTTGTAGTCAAAAAAAGAGAGATAAAAGAAAAGAAGAAAAGAAAGTAAGAAAGGCACATCCAAACTTAGAGCTCCACTGATACCAAAATAAAATAAAAAATTCAACTTGTGTTTTAAACTTTTAACAAAGGGTAATCGATTGTTTTAAAGCCGGCAGGAATCAAAAGAACTAAAGGCCTGTTTGATAACATAAAAAAACGCTGAATCTGAATTTTTTCAGACATTCAGATATTTTGTGTGTTTGATAAATGAAAATCTATTTGCTGAACTTATTAAGTAGTACTGAACCTGTGTGTATTTTTGCAGCACAAGAATCCTAACTGAATACTTAATTCTGATAAGAATCAATAGAATTACTTCAACTACCTTATCTTATCTACCAAATCTACCCTTGTTTGTTAATTATGTTCAAAATTCTTATCTAATTAAACAACATAATATTCTCTATCTAACAATTTTTAGTTTCTCTTTTCTCCTTTTTTAATGACTTTCACATCTTTTTCATACTTCTCGTATAATATATTTCATCTTTTATATTAATTTGATTTAAAAATAAATATTGTCATTTTCAGACCTAACAATTTTAAACTAATTAAATCATAGATTCTATTTCTTTTTTGAATGAAAGGATATAAGGGCAAAATTGTCAAATTAAACTTATTAAGCATTCAGCTATAAATATTTATCAAACAGTATAAATAGGTTTAGTATTAAAATTCAGACATTCATATATTTTTTTCAATGCTTAAAATTTAACAAATTAATTGTTTCAGTATTCAGATTTCAGAATTCAGATTCAGTTTTATCAAACGGAACCTAAGAAGAACTCACCAAGCAAGCAGTCATCATTAACAAGTATCGATTTTTTTCTTTTTCTTTTTCATTTTTCGAGCAAGTCCTCAGTTTAATTTCCTCCACCCCGTCCCACTTCTTAATCATATCTATCCCCTACTAATTTTTTTTTTAAAATTAAAAAAAATTGATTTTCGATATTACCCAATTTACTTTTAGACATTTAATAATTTGCTTCCTATTTGAGTTACCTCTCAATTGGACCTCACAAGCTGCCTCCTATGTGTCACGTATTCGTCTTTTTCCAAGTTCTATTTGCAATCTAATTTTTTTAAAAAAAAAAAAAAAGAGCTATTCAGAGGGCTGCTACAGTTTTAAACTCACTTAAAATAACTATCAAAACTTGTTTTCAAAAAGAAATAAAATAAAAAATTGATTGATTCAAGTAGTGCGCCATAAATTTGCTAGAATAAGGTATTTCTTTACTCACTTAAAAATCGCTAGCAATGTGAAAGTAGTCAATTTCTGTAACAATCAACAACCAAAATATGAACAACATTTTTCACTAAAACCACTCCAACTTCTAATCTGAGCAGGTGCATGGCATTTTCTTAAAATATAATTGGCTTCTTGATTCATCATATATCAAGTCAACAAAATCGCGGTAGCATCTCTAACATGTATGAACATTTGATGGTGTTGAGAAAACAATGTAGATGACCTATTAGTCTATTTAAAAACAGAAAAAAAAAGGAAACTATAGAAGGAAATACAAAAAAAAAAAAAAACAAGGTGTAGTGTGTGTGTCTAATATAGAGAAAGGGAGAGAGAGCATTTCCTTAAAAAACAGGGTGGAATACAATTTAGGTTCTCAGGTTGTATTAAGAAAGCTTACTAGAATAAAAGCTTGGTAAATGGGATAATTATCCAGCACCATGCAAGCAAAAACGTCCTTACCCCCTTGCAAAAAACCAAAAAGGTGAACCACTCGGTTAGTACATTGCTGGCAGAAAAAGTTTTACCTTTTTTTTTTTTTGTCTACACAGGGGTATCCCAGTCTTCGACCCGACTATTCCCCCTGTGACCCGAGAGGAGAGGTCCATTCCCCTTGAACGCGTTACCCCCGGGACTCGAACCGTGGTCGCCATATCCTAAAGAGGAGCAACGAGCCACTCGAGTTACCTCGGGTTGGGCAAGTTAATACATTGTTGGCAGAAAAAGTTTTACAATTTTTTTTTTTTTTGTTGACACAAGAGGTATCCGGCCCTTCGGTCTGACTAAATGAAACTCAAACTTTTTTCACTAATGCTGGGAAGAACATACTGAGAATCACCTTAAATGAAACTCAAATTTTGTTCACTAATATATTCAATTCCTAGTCAATTTCTCTAACTTTTCCATTTCTTTCTATTTTTGAATACACAATTTCCTTTTTGCTGTAAAAGTAGGGTTGAAAGCCATAATGCTCTAGCGGAGGCAACAAGTTCAAACCCCGGGATAGCAGGGGAAGTGACATAGCACAATCTAACTAGATGACATCAAAACCAATATATGGTAGCTCATCACTACCTAAATCGACCCAAATGACATGTATCCTGAAGTAGGTTGCTTATCTCAATGTGGTGATTAGAATAAAACTCCACATATTTAAAATATTGATAAAACTATTGATAGCATGAATACCAAAGAGACGGAGAAGTAGTTATGATTGGTTTCAAAAACAGACAAACTCGAAGCAACTACTGATTGCTAATTCTCAAGAAAATATCCCTCTATTTTCATCAAATCATCACCTCCAAAAGATGAATTACATGTCAACTTATAGGCAGGAAAAAATATCAGCATGTTGAAGTTAAAAGAATATTGAAAATAAACTACATAATGAAGTTCCTTCATACTTTGTTTAGGCAAACAAAAGGGGTGAAAGTTAAGAAAAAAATTTATTTAATTGTGGAGTTTTTTACATAGAATTTCCCGTAGTATATCTATATAATCAAGTGCATTGAGGCAAACTACGAGGAAGTATAGATATATCTCTTGCTATTCAATTTGAAGGTTTTACAAGTAAATCAATTAAAATCTTAAAGCCTCTAGTAAACTTACCATCACCTCCTGCTCATATTTTCACCTAAAAAGGAATCAAACCAAGACAGGTAAGTTGAGTAAAAATAAGTTTCAAAAACAAAAGAAGAACCATTTTTTGGATGGATGTAATGAAGTATGAAAATTTTTAGATAGTGACTACAAAATAAAAGAGCTCAAAATGTTAAGTTCAAATTATTCGAGTCGAGCTCGAGTTTAAAAAAAATAATAAAAAAAATTATTTTATTTAAAAAATTAATAAAATTATAATTTTTCTTAACAAATAATAAAATATTATGATATATATATAATTTTACTATTAAAAAAAATATATAATTGAACTTGAGCTGGCTCGCGAGCTAACAAATTTAGTATTTTTGAATTCGAATTCAAGTTCGAATTCGATTTGATCAGCTCGAATTTACTCGAGGTCGATGTTAACCGAACTCAAGTCGAACTCGGACTTGAGCCGCTCACGATCGACTCGCGAGTGATTCGATTCGTTTACAACTTTAGTCACAGCAGATGCACGTTTGCTATTTTATGCTTGTTATATAGACATGTTAAACCCTTTTGGAGTTTATGGAGGAGGACGACCATAACTTGGCACCCTCTTCCTATTTTATATACATTCTTTAAATGACAGGAGTTTATGCGAACAGTCACAAAAATTAAAAGTTTTACAAAGCATGTTGCAATTAATTCAATATGCTAGAAAAGCTATAAAATAAGGGAGTAAGTTTGGAGTGGGGATTGTTTGAAATATTTATTGTAATATTTTTATGATATGATGTACATAAAATAAAAATGTAGCAAATAATTCTTTACAAATACTGTGTTACCCAAACAAATCCAGTAGTGCCAACTGTCACGGGAAACAATAGGGCCCACCAACTATCACAGCAACGGTTGCGATCAACCCGTCAGTCGTCAATTGCGGTCAATAAAATGAAGGCCGGGTCAACGACTGTTGATATACAACTGGCTCCACTAGATCAATATAGGAGTACCTGGCAGATAAATACGGAATAAATAGAAAAATTATTCGGGTTTCCGTTTTCTGATTTCTGCGTTCTTCAACCCTAAAGTAAAGCAAAGCAAAGCAAACCAGAAGCACTCAAAAAGCTTCGTATAGTTTTCTATGTAAGTTCATCTGATTCAAACCACTTGCTCTAAATCTTATATGTACATCTTATACACTGTAATATTGATGCCCGCTTCATTATTTTTAGCCGTTAAATTTCAATCTGTATTTTTCTTTAACCTGGAAAAAGGAATAATGGAAATTGTGGTTAGATCTGATTTAATTAAGAGGCTTGATAATCTAGTGTGCCATGTATCTCGAATATGGGTCTATGGAGATGAGGGGTAGAAAAGGGTTGATGGAAATTGGATTGTATAACTATTAGAGATAACGGTGTGGTTCTTGTCGATGGGCTTGCGATGTTATCTGTTTTTTCTTTTTTCTTTTTTTTTTTCAATTTTCTGGGATTTTATTAAAAATCATGTGTATGTGATTTTTAACTCTGCAGCATGTTTAAAGATAAGGGTACGGTAATTTTTTTAATCTGGAAGAATTAATTGTTGTAGGGATGGTGGGAACAATAGTGTTTTTTATTAAATTATTCGTCATAAACCTGTCCGTTATTGGCTTATCCCACCGATTATGGGGAGCACAGGGTACTCTTTAGTACAAGGCAGAACAATAGTTTGCTGTCTCCATTCCGCTTGGCTGTGTAAGATCATATCTTTGGCTAAAACCGTTATCTGGAATTGGAATTTTTTTGTTGTATTATTTTGCATGTGGTAGCAACTGTTGGAGGATGTTTGACCTATGATATACGATGTGAATATGCTTTTTCTGATTTTAAGATGTACAGAACTTAAATTTCTGTCTTGATCAGTTCATAAATGCATGTGGTTTAAAAAACTTTGCGAATCCTGATGTTCTCTCTACTTCCTATGAGTAACAGAATGGGTTTAAACTTGTAAGATGACTGTTAAACTACAGTGGATGCTGATGTTTTATAACTGTTCTGGTCAATCATGAATTTTATTTTATGCTTTTCTGTAGATCTTTTCTGGGTATTTTTTCTTTTCTTATTCCATTTCTTATGGATCAATTTTGGTAGTAAAAACCAGATTGCAACATGTCTGATGTTGCGGAGTATCGCTGTTTCATTGGAAATCTGTCATGGTCAACATCTGATCGAGGTCTAAAAGATGCATTTGAGAAATTTGGCCATCTTATTGAGGCAAAGGTAACTGTGTATCACTTGTTTTTGATATTAAATTTTAACTGTGATATGTGTTTGTTCTTTTAGTGACCTGTTGATATATGCTATGATCTCCTTGACTATCTTCTATGTGTCACACTTTCCAAGACCATAGAAAGAGAAAAGGAAGAAAAAGATTGATATTGTCTTCTTCTTCGCGTATTGATCTGACATTACTAATTCTTTTGCTGATGAGAAATGTTCTGAGCACCATATTTCAGACCTCTGCTTTTGACCTTTCAAATTTGTAATTTTACAGTCATTGCTGGTATAATTATAGGTTGTTATGGACAAGTTCTCTGGACGCTCCCGTGGATTTGGATTTGTCACTTTTGATGAAAAGGAAGCAATGGAGGAGGCCATCCATGCAATGAATGGCATGGATTTAGATGGCCGACCTATCACAGTTGACAAAGCACAACCTAACCAAGGTGGCGATCGTGATATTGATCGCCCGCGTGATAGGGACCGTGGTCGTGATCGAGATCGTCGTGATTATGGGGGTGGTCGTGGATCTGGTGGTGGAGACTGCTTTAAGTGTGGTAAACCAGGACACTTTGCTAGGGAATGTCCTGATGATGGTGGTAGAGGCAACCGATATGGCGGTAGAGATGACAGATATGGTGGCAGTGGTGGAGGTGGAAGAGGTGGTGGGCGTTATGGACCTGAAAGGAATGGAGATCGGTTTGGTAGCCGTAACAGAGATGGTGGTGGTCATGGGGGAGGTGACCGATACAATCGTGATCGATCTGGGCCATATGACCGTCGTGGTAGTGGAGGTTTTCGCTAAGGGTAGAATCTGACTGCCACAGATTGGTATGTGAATCAATTTGGTTCTCTAGATTCTTGCATTTAGTTTTTATGGTCTGTTAATTTTGTCTCAGGTTTATTGTGGTACTAAAATTCCTTTTCATGTGCGTTGCAGTGGAAGAATGGATGTGCTGCTTGTGATGGAACCAAATGGCTTGAAGTATATTGGAAAAGGATATTTTGTCTTCTTGGCATGTTGGCAAAGTGGATCAATCTTTTGAATTCATGAAAATTGGCTCTAATATTCTACTATTTTGTGTTCGTAAGATGTTCGATATATGGTCTGATGGGTGGTCTGTCACTCTTGAATGCTATTATTGCTGCTGGTTATCTGCTTTGTTGATGGAAATTTCACTGCCCTTATTTGCTGCTGGATGCATAATGATTTCATACACTGGAAATTGCACATCACAAAGTTTTGCATTATGTTGGGTGGTTTGAGGACATACGGTGAGACCTTAAAATTGGTGATAGGAAAACCTTGTTCCCCACCTTCAAGTGTGCCTGTCAATTGAGGTGTAGAGGCTGTCTTACAAGCTGTATGTCCTATGTTCTGGTAAAGAAAGATTTAAACGTGTGAGTAAATCGGGTAATGTTTGTTTCCATCAAGTATATTATGAAGTGAGCTATTTTAGTGTTTCCAGTATTAATATTTTTAACGTTTTGGCAGGCGCCGTAATTGGCCTTTTGGATACATAGTGGATCTGTTTGCTAATTGGGGGTAGGCTTTTAACATAATAAAATTGAGAAAGCATTTTGGACAGCAACAAGCCCTCTGGAAGTTATCGCACTGTTAGTTACTCATAGCTTCTGCAAGGTGAACTAAGGGAGGATTATGCCCAGTTTAAAATCCTGGCAGTTATTTAGATACTCTTGGGGAGTCTGCAACTTTTGTCCACGATCTTGTTCTGGTCCTCTCTTTGATTTACTCTCTTTGGGACAAGAGCTTCCTTTCTGTTCTTCTAGTCAGGGCTTTTGTTGCTGAGACATATTTCAGTGGTCAATATGTGTACGAAGTTGCAGTGTTTTTCCTCTTTCAGTTCGTGGTTCTTGGTAACTGTGCCTTGCAATCTCAAGGATGGATCAACTTTTCATAAACTCTGTTTGAGACTGCAGCATTTTCGAGTTAAATGACTTGTCCCAGCAATGTCAACTTGTGTTGTTGGGTGATGAGAGTTCTCTGTCTGTGTATCTTTTTTGTTTTTCCCATTGGTCTATCTTTTATTATTTTTCATGTTAATCTTATAGACAATGGGGGAACGGGAGTTTGGGCAAATTTTTTTTCTTCGCAATCCTGCTAATGGTTGATGCTTTACTGCTCAGATGGCTGTAGACCTGGTGCTTGCTTATACTTTTTGTGCTTTCCGCTATTAGTAACTTCGTTTGTCTAGCGCAGATATCTGCTTGTTTATTATCGCTGCTGGAGTGGCTATTGATTTCTCTCCTCTTTTTAATGATGATTCTTGGGTTCACTTTCCTGCAAAGGTTCGATTGGAAGGACAGAGTCCCAAGTATTTACGTAGTTTTTTGGTATGTCATGGCGGGTTTGGTGAGGTTTTGATATGTCAACTGTAGATGAAATTAGGACTTTCATGGATATAATGCCAACAGCAAGGGCGATTAGATTGTGTAATCAAATAATCATTGTTGCTCCTTGTATGTAATTGTTCTGTGCTTGAATAAATGTTCTAAGTCATTTTTTGTTGGTAATCATATGAACAATTGTATGTTCTCCTCGTTTGCCTGCCACTATTCTCTAAGCCCACATAACTCCATCCTTACCTTTTGTTCTGCAGAAATTTTAGTTTGCAGTTTTTCTGTCTCTTCAATGTTTTTATGATCGACGGTTTTGCACAAATTGCATTTCTTCCCGGGAAAGTGGTACCTATTGTTTGCCCGTTTGCTGTAGAAGATACGCTGTTAGTCCCCCCAACTGGCATAGCTTAGAATCCTACGCAATTTAAGATAAAACATACTAATAATCGTGGCTTAAAAGTTGGGGCTCTTTTTTGTTTTGGTGGGGGGAGCATATTTTTAATCGCTGGTACTTTCGTTCTTAGTGAACAACACTTCTGTTTAAACAGATTTGATACTCCACAATCGGATGAAAAAGAAAATCTTCTGAAGACGCAATTTCTTGCGCCATGAAATAACTGAACATGGTAAAAGAAAGAGGAGAGGTGAAACCTTAACGTTAGTTAGGCAGTCGGATTATGGACTCTTTACTGGTCATAATGGTCTGGATGCTACGTACCACAGGACGGATACAAGAATCATTTTTCTTGATCTTCCTTTCGAGAACTTGGGAGGAGTTGAACGTTGCTGGTACTCCTGAACTATATGGAGCTGCTACTGGGTTGATGATAACTTGGGAATTTTACTCTCTGAAATAATGTGACTCGGGGATGGTAATATAGAAACAGAATCATCATCTGCGTTGGACACGTTATGTGCCCGTGGGAGGAAGCAGGCTGGAGTGAAAGTGTACCGTATACGAACAAAAAGTTATGATCTGAGCAACAGCCAAACATCATATGCAAGTACTTGTGGTAAAGAACCATCTTATTTGGGGATAAATTGCTATGGTTTTTAAACAGTTCTTGCAATTATGAATCACAGGTTCTGTGGTGACTTGGGACGCACAACACACGAGCAACGAATGTCGGGCTCAGTTCCCTATTAGAGTTGAAAATTGAGATGAGGTTATTAACTTCGTGCTCTTGCTGGTAATACTGGCAAGTGATGCAACGATAATATTTAGTGCTTTCATATTTTTGGAGGAAATTCTCCTCATTACTGAGTTAGTGTTCATCATTTTAATGTGGCATCTGCATTAACTTTGTCATTTTTCTTTAAGCTTATTTTCACTCAATTTCATGTAGACCATTGGAAATAGGCTATTAACTTTTTAAGTGGTTTTGTCAGAATTTACTTTCAACTGAAAGCTATTCTGGTATTGGGAAAGACATCTGACCACATGAAGGTGTAAAGCGTAACTACAGGAATGATGTTCCAGGAGTTCTACTCCTAATGGATTCGCAAGATACTAGTATTATTTATCAAGAAGATGTCACAGCAAGGAGTGAAACTAAAAAGGAAAGAAAAACGAACACCTCGCTGACCGGACAGGATTCTACATTTCACAAACTTAATTGATCAACATGCAGCAACCTTCTTCAAGCTGAAGATTGCATTTATTTTTCATAATTTGAAGCGACGGGAAAAGGTTGAAAATGACATGGTAGTTGATGATTTTATATTTTCATTCCAGTGGAGCTTATTAATTTGGTCATTCCAAATGTGATGGCCATAGCCATCCAACCTCCAATCAACGCCCTAGCACAGTTCTTGATTACAGAAGCCTTCCCTAGCACTGCCCCAACCCATCCAAAAACTAGTAAAGCCAGGCTCACTGCAGTAATGATGGCAGCCAACCTCACCTTATGGTCTCCTATAAATGCAGCTGCCAACAAGGGCACTACGGCTCCTAAAGAAAATGCAAGACCCGATGCCATTGCCGCACTCAGTGGATTAGGCAGATTTTCTTTCTTGTTTTTTTCTTCATCCTGTCCGGTCTCTATCATTTCTGTTTCTCTCTTGATCTGTGCAACCTCTATCTCAAGTTGAGAGTAAACAGAAACAAATTCTCCAATTGCCATGCTACAGGCTCCAGCGACCAGTCCTGCAAAACCAGTCAGGATCATGGCTTTGACATCTGTTTTAACAGCTCCAACCCCCATCATCAATGATGCGATTGAAACCAATCCATCATTAGCTCCTAATACAGCAGCTCGAAGCCATTGGGACCTTTGTGAGTAGTCAAAGTCCTCTCCTGGTTCTTGGTTCTGGTTTTGGTCATTAGCACCTTTGGGAAGTGCAATTTGGACGGAGTTTTGGGTACTCATGACTGGGAACAAGGAAAGACACTACAGTGAAACAAGGGAAGGCTAAGCATGCAAGATACTACCTGCTTGTTGAGGACACATTCTTCCCATGCATTTATAGATGGAATCATTAAAAAAAAATAGGCAAACTTGATGATGCTCGGTTCCTTTTTGGTATAAAAAAAATAGGGTAGTGTGGAGGGCACAAGCTTCAGTGGAGACCTTTTAGGTAAAAGATAATGAACCTTCTCTTTACATACTCAACTCCTAAAGTGAACGAATTTGTTATTCATGATCTAATTTCGTCAACTAGAATATTAGTATCTTTCTCAGGGATACTTGATCTCCTGCCCCTTTTTTCGCTGTAATACTTGATCATATCTGAATGAATATTTACTGGAGGAAGCTACACCAGTTCAATTCTTTCTGCAGTTTATCCATAATTTCATCGCCAAGTACATATCGACACTCAACCCATCAAAACACAACTTCACCTAGAAGTTTGTAACCCGAATTCTCTTCACATGAAAAGACTAGCTACTGCTCCCAATCTTATTTTCTTTCACTGCACGATGTGACATAGATAGCTCAAACATACTAAGGTAGGAGTAAAACATCAAAACCTCTAGAAGGCATCGTTCAGAACTAGACAGGTGTAACTCTGTTTTAGGACATAGAGATCCAATCTGCTCAAAAGGGGCTGCTGAGGTTTAGTGTCTCAGAAAGGTCGTCCTGCCTGTCAAAATTTTTTCAGTTCTGGCATGCCATTTCATCTGAAGAAAAAGAAAAATCTGCTCTGGTCATTCGGCCCTAAAGTATGAAACAAAGAGTAAAATTCAAATCTTAACTGTGGACTAATCGATGTTTCTGTTCGGTCTAGTTTTTAGGCCTGACCAAATGCGCAGATTAAATATCAAGATATCTCTGCCAATTTCACATCCCCCGCTCCTCTCTTTACCCATTTTTCAAACGGCAATTCCTTACTTCCTTTGCAATAAGTAAACCCCATTTTTCAAAGTTCTATTTGTAAATTTAGTTCTACATAGTACCGCAGCTTAAATCCTGTGAAAAGATTTCCACATAGCTAATCCACATTTGATAGAGGCCCAAACTGCTTGTAGTTATACTAGCTGGTAATCTCTTCCAGATATGGCTCAACCAACCTTTCCACACAACAATGTTGCAGAAGATGACTATGGTGAATTGATGACTACGTGCGTCTACTACATCTAGAAGCATTGGACCACAGGGACATCTTCTTCTATGACATATTCACAATGAGAAAACAAAGAAATTCTTGTGCAATTGGCCTCCAAGTGGGATAGCATTTAGACAAGCCAAATACTTGTCAAGAACAGGATATATTATGTAATTCAGGAGTGTGCATGCCACACAAAAAGTTCAAGAAAAATCATTATTATATCTAAAGAAGTGTGGAATCCACACATGAAAATCCCTCCCCAATCCAGTGAAAGTTAATGGCGGTTTCTTTTTCCATATTATACTTTATTTTGTTTATTCCACTCGAGCAGTAGAACTCATGGTGATGTTGTTCTCCTTCCAATTACCAGGGAGTTTATCTTCACTCTTTCCCTTGTAAAGAAGCCTAAGTTTTTTGTTTCTTTTCTTTTCTTTGGGGTACTGAACGCCTAAGTTGTCTTACCAAGTATGATGCCGCTGGATAAACCAGAGTGCTCCGGAGGATGTAAGAGACTCAAAGAGTTAAGAGCCTCTGAGCGTACTGATAGAATGTGTAATTATACCCGAGATCACTTAGAAGGCAGGCACTGAAACAAGAACATGTGCTGCAACTTTAAATATAAGCATTGAGAGTGACTTTGTGTTCCACTTAAAATCTCAAGGTTCATATTATCATCACTTCTTGATTGATATCTCTCCCTAGTCCCATCCTGAATTGATGCATGAAGTAATTGTTAGGATCGAGAAGACTGAAATGCAAAACCCCCCAAATTAATTTTTTCCAAGCACACAAGAAAATTCTATAAGGAAGGTGGAGTTGAATGCTGCATTGGCAACTATAGGAGTCAGAACCTGGCATGTAGCTTAAGGCAAGAGTGGCTTTACCATTTAAGCCAATCCGCTCTCATTCAAGGGAAATATTCGACCCCCAAACACGAATTCGCAGCAACTTATGCCGTGTGACCATTAGTTCAGAGGAGAATACTTCTGGAATTGATTGACAATTATACAGTCCCAGGGAAAAAATAGGGCAGATATATGCTAAATATATAGCTCACTATGCCGGCATATTACAAAGGAGGGCAAGATTGCAACATTTATTCGATGCATTATGGGATCTACACCACATCCATGAGTCAATTGATCTAAAATTAAAAAGAAATTACAAATTACACATATCTTGAACTCCTGCAAACTGTCACCTACTTGATAAAAATACTGGTCATGAAGGTATCCACCTCTTACCATAGGAATAAAATGTATTTACAACTCTTTGCTAATTGGGTGGATCAGGACGCTTTCTATCTCCTTCTACAAGTATCTTGGTATCACTTCCAAAGACACTCAAAGTTTAGGAAAATCACAAGCGGTGACCTTCTGAAGCATCTTCTCTATTCTATTATTGTCCTAAGTTGCTGCCGTTCTCTCTCTCATAGAAAGATTATATTAAAATTCCTGCAACATTTAAAAGAGGCAATGAGTCCATTTGCTCACTACTGCCAGTAGAAATAAAACTGCAACAGAGACTAAATAATACCATGTTGAAGAAAGCAGAATAAAAGAGAAGTTGAGGAGACATACTAGATCCCTTGACTTATTAACTTCTCGATGCCCTCAATCACTATAATGCAGAAACTTTAAATGTTGAAAGAAGTATACAGACAACAAGCAAATCGAGGGAGGTCAAGGGAAATAGTGCCAATTCAGTTTCAAGTGACCAAAAAGGTGGACCACAACAAACATGTTGGCCACAAACATTTTATTCAACTTTTATTACTTAAAAATCAGTTTTCACTTAAAGAATACCCATCTTATGCAACCAAGAATGATTAATGGAAAAGATCAAGAATGATGCCCGAATGGCCCCAAGGAAAGGCAGATAGAGCACATCAGTCAAGTAAAAATGGACATCAATTAGGCAAATAAGATCAGTATGCACTGATATAGGGCACCTTAGACATTGATATGGTATTGCCTGTGCTAATACTTTGTTGATAGAATGCTTCTCTTTCCCTCATCAACACACAGAATTTTTGGTCAGCCACAAACAAATCACTCCATGTATCGCTAAGACCATGATGAGTAACTTCAGTTTCACAAACACAAAAACTCAATACCATATGCTAATTCTTTCCACTTAAACGTTGAAGCAACTTGAATACGTAAAAACTATTTCAGAAATATCAGCACATGGTACAAATTACATACCAGTATCAGACAAATGAAAATATACAACACATATGTACCTATATACATGTATGTTACATACATATAAATACGTATGGAAGTATGTGCATATGAATGTTTGTATTTTGTCGATATTTAACCTTCTAAGCAACACCATAACCATCAAGAAAAAAGTAAGTATGTACAAAGACTTGAGGTTTCATATTGTGCTTTTGATGCAATGAATGGATTTGAAGATACAATAACAAAAATGACCATCAAATACCAAGGTAGGCAATTGCATGTGGGCATGAGTAAATGGAACATCAAACCAATATACATTTACTCATCAGCGGAAGAAGTTGGCATGAATAGCAGTAGAGTAATCTATAAAGCATAACGCTATAGAGTGGGCACGAAATGAAAATTATGTTTTACGGTTGGTGAGCTAAAGAGGCACTCGTCTATCATTATGCAGGGCAATTCGTCATCAAGATGTTTGCCCACCAACAGCCAATCACTCAAAGAAGAGGAAAAGGAGCAATCAATTATAAGTTGAGAACAGCACGTGAGATCATCATGCAATAAACAACCAAAGAATAAGTCACAAAAACAATTTTGACGCATATAGTTTCCAAAACTCCATCACTAACAATAAACTTAAGTGAAGTTGTAGAATCTCTTTTTACCTGTACAATTCAGATCCCTTCTTGGGATGAACCAACTACAGAAGCACAACCCTGCAGATTAACAACACAGGAATGCAATGAAGCATCAGACAACCCGCTACATTCGGCTGAGCAATAAGCCAATCTCGGAGCAGAAGCCTGATTTTCTTTATTAAAAGCTATGCAGTAAGAAGAGGCATCAGTCTGTAAGCCTTGACTTGAACCTCTTATCCTCTTGTTATACTCTAATAAACACTCCTCAGGCTTTGCATTGGCACTCCCTTCTTGCTGTATAATATCACCACTTGACTGCTCTGGGCTGAAATTCCAAGCACTGTCAACAGGTAATTCCATCTTAACTTCATCTTGCAGACAACATTGAGATTCAGATACGATTCTAGTATCATCCTTGATGGTACAAGTTCCAAGATCACCAACCTCACCATTTCCTAAGCACTCCTTCCTCTTCAAGACGTTCCTTGTATAAGTTCTCAGCACCGGTTTAACAACAGCAGATGTAACCGCATCCCCAATCTCACCATTTTCTAAGCATTCTCTCCTCTTCAAATTATTCCTTCTATAAGTCTTTAGTACCGGTTTAATAACACCAACAGACATAGTATCACCAACCTCACCATTTCTAAAGCATTCATTTCTCTTCAAATTGTTTCGTGAATAAGTCTTTAGTACAGGCTTTAAACTACCAGAAGCAAGGACAGAACCACCCTCTTTCGACTCTACATAAGCTGAAGTCTCACTAATACTTCTCTCCTGAACTTCATCTAGCTTAGAATTGGTGCAACCCCCTGCCTTACCACCTTCATGACTACCTGAGTCCATCCAATTTGGTGAAATACCATTCGAACCATTCTTCTTTAAAACATCTGAGCAGCTCAAATTTACTGAGCATGTGTGCTTTGATATCCTTGGCGAACTATTCATGGCACGGTGCAACCGAAATGCCAATTCTGCATCATCCACCACCCTAGTCACATCACTAACGCCACTACCTTCATGGCTAGCATTTCCCATTAAACCCTCACTTATCGTCTTACCAATGCCATCCTTCTTCACAGCCAAGTCCAAAGCATTGCTTGCCAACTCCACCGCATTCTTTGCAACCACAGCCTTTCTTAGAGCCTTTTCCTTCGCCTTCACAGCCAAGGCAACCTTCTTTTCCACCGAACAATGTGCATCCTTAACCGTCTCCTCTAAAGACCTATCAGCATTCTGAGCCCGCCCTGAACTCCCAGAATCACCATTTTCATTCTTCTTCTTACGAACCCTAACTGAATTTTTCAGCAATTCTGGCACCCAACAATCAATACACACTGAAAACCCTAAATCCCTAGTGCAAAAAGACCAGGGGGTCGAATTACCAAATTTACTAACACAGTCCTTGTGAATTAGGCGGTCACAATCACGACAAACAAGGCAATCAGAAGAAGGATTTGCGATATCTTTGAAACAGTAGAGACATATTTGGCCAGAAGTTACCTGCTTGATGCATTTCTTGCAGAGAAGAACAATCCTCCAAAAGCTGTCCAGGGGTTGAAGGCGTAGCTTGGGGTTACTATAATCGATCCGGAGGCCACAGCCATGGCAGTCAGACAAATTTGGGAGGTCCCGGGTTTTCTTATCATTCTGGGGCAAATGGACTTGGGCAGAATTCGGTAATGGAGTATGTTTGGGTTTTTGGGCGGCGAGGAGGCGCTTTTGGGAGGGGGAGTGGGTAGGGGTCAGGGGAGGTGGTGGACGAGCAGAATTTGGCATTTTGGGTACAGTTTTGGAGCCGAATTTGCAAAGAATTTGTTTAGGGTTTGGAGTGGTGCCGGTGGGGGGGAAGGCTCGTTTTGGTGGCGTTGGCCGCTGGGCGTGGCGTTTTGCGGAGGGGTTTATGAGGGTTTAAGAAATGAAACCGGTGGTTAAATTTGAACGGCGAGGACTTTTATACCAGTACTTTTCATCCGAGATTGATTTTGGTAAATCACCTTTTTATTTCCTTGAACACAATACAGTAGTGAGGAGATTCATTAAGATTTAAGGCCACTGCTATATTGTTTGAATTGCTAGATTCTTTTTTTCAAAACTTTTTGTAATATTTAATGAATACATTACTCAATCAAAATTTTTATTTTACGTAATTTTACTCTACATTTCAAAAAGTACTGGAGCCTGTTTTTCTAAAATTTATTCAAAAATATGTAAACCATTCTATCCCAGAAAAGTCCCTTCGGGGACATCCAATAAAATTGGAACGAAACTACCTCGGAGATTGATGATTAAGCGGCTCCATGTTGCCCTATAATTTTAGTAGAAGGATTCAATTAATTAAGTTGAGGTCTTGTTATGATTTATGAATGTTTGATGATACAAAATTCAGGGATGATCTATCTTTCATTTTGTTGGCTTGAATCAATTGGCCAGTCAATTAGTAGAGCCCATTAATTTTATGGACGTGGAGTAGATGGGACATCATCAAGAGTTCAACTCCGCCCCTATCAAAATTGCGCAACTGGCAGCGATGGAGGGAGGGACGTATTCAAATGCCACATTTGTCATTTCCCGACAGTCATATTATGCTGCATTCGGTTGGGTGCACTAAGGATGACCAGAGAGGCAGCAGGAAAATGTTGAATAACACTTTAATTTTTTTTTTTGATAATAAAACATATTTCATTAAAGGATTACTGGAAATCGTCCAGCACAATTGAGATACATCGCTGCCCTGATGGCAGATAAACATGCACTAAAATTATATATCTGTAATTTAACAAATACATAAGATTTGAGAAATTAAGAACAGATCTAAAAAGTACCATAAATTTGAAAAACATTTCATCATAGAAAAAGTCGCTGCAGTTCTCTTTGTGCATGCTGTAATCGTCAGATCTGCTAATCAACAGTTGTAAGGTCCAATAAAGATGGTGAGATCTGCCGAGATTGATCCAAATCTGAAATATTCTCTCAGATCTGCTATCCAACTGGTTCAAGTTCAAAACTGAAAGTGAGATCTGATGAGAAGACTGAAAATATTGTAGATCTAACATATAGATCTAAGGGAGAATTATAGTTTTGGTCCCCAATTTATTACCAACGCGCGAAACTAGTCCCCAATCGATTGCACATAACAAATGTGATCCCTAATCTATTCAATTTTGCTCAAAAGTGGACGATTGACGGGTTTTCATCATTTTTTGACGGAAATAAGTGACGGAAAGCATGTGCCTGTACTTAAAATCCTTTTTTCATTTTTTTAAGCGGAAAAACTCATAAAAAACTATATCCTGCTTTCTGGTGCTCCCATTCCTAATTAGCAAAGACAAAACACACTAATTGTCCCCCCTTCTTCTCTTCAGGCTCCAGAAACGAGAACAAAAAACCAGATGAGGCCATGCCCCCACGAGGTTGTGAAGTGTTTCCCTCCGAAACTTAAACCCAAAATGTGACAAAGACGGACGGGAAAAACTCGAAACTTGCAGGTTGCAGCAGAACCCGTTGCCCGCCTCTCTTATGATCTTTTCCTTGCAGAAATGCTCCCTACTGTATGCACTAGTACCACATGGAGAGAGCAATGAAAACCCCACAAATCTCAACAGCTTTTCTTTCACACTAGTCTCTCTCTCTCTCTCTCTGCATCTTCGCTCTTCTTTGTTTTCCCTTTCACATTCTCTTCTTCTTTTATTGCCTTATTTATTATTATAGACAAAAAATAGACAGACAAATGGAAGGAATAATAAATGGAAGGACAAAAAAGTACGTGTACTAAAGTAGACAAAAAGTAATCCTGCTGCAAATGAAGCTAACGCGCGCTTACCTCTCTCTCTCTCTCTCCCTCCAACCTTCTCCTTCTCCAACTTCTACTGCAATTTTTTGAACCGACCCTTCATGCTTCATAACATAAGTTGAGTCGTCCTCCTCATTTTTTCTTCGCACTTGATCATGCCCTCATCAAATTCCCGAGTACATGTACTCCTCCATTGATTTGCTGACCCACTTTTTCCCCGGTACCCCGGGGGCAAAAGCTAAACTTTGATTTACTAGCGGAGATCCCACAGCCAAAAGGCAAAACTATTCTACATTCTCAATTCCTCGGCGCGCAGCTCTGGTCCAGTCAAGCAGCAAATAATGTTGACTTGTATAGCTTGCTCTAAGCAACACCTCAATGCCGCATCTCTTCCCCAACCCCAACATGATGATGACGACGACGCCGCCGCCGCCGCTATTTCCACTCCTTCCACTAGACAAGCCATCAAAGCCCTCACTTCTCAAGTACTGTAGTCTGATGTCCATCCATTACTCTGCCCTTTTCATTCTGCTACATAATTCTCTACGGAGTAATATTTTCATTCCAGTTTTACATTTGTTGATCATTAGGCATTATTATTGTGTTTTAGATCAAGGACATTGCAATGAAGGCTTCGGGTACGTACAAGAACTGCAAGCCCTGTTCTGGCTCTTCCAATCACCACAATAACTGCGGGGATGACTACGCCGATTCGGAACCCGGCTCTGTCTCTGGCCGCTATCATTTCTCCTACGCTAGAGCTGCTGCTGCTGCTGCTGCTGGTAGCTCCAATTCTACGCCAAGGCGGCCCTGGGGGAGGGAAATGGAATCCAGATTGAAAGTGTTTTCCAGCGGCGAAACCACGCCCGCCTCCGTCAGCGGCCGGACAGAGTCGGTTGTGTTTATGGAAGAAGACGAGCCCAAGGAATGGGTCGCTCAGGTGGAGCCTGGCGTCCTTATCACTAATTAATATAATTAACTCCATTTGCTAATTGAGTTTTGTCTTTGCTAATTAGGAATGAGGGCACCATAAAGCAGGAAATAGTTTTTTATGTGTTTTCCCGCTTAAAAAAATGAAAAAAGGATTTTAAGTATGGGCACATGCTCTCACGTGACTTATTTCCGTCAAAAAATTATGAAAACCCGTCAATTGTCCACTTTTGAGCAAAATTGAATAGATTGGGGACCACATTTGTTATGTGCAATCAATTGGGGACTAGTTTCGCGCGTTGGTAATAAATTGGGGACCAAAACTCCAATTCTCCCTAGATCTAAAAAAACTCCAAGATCTGAAAAAGTAAAGAACAAAACTAAATAAAATTCTCACTAAGATAATTTAGGAGAGAAGAAAACTCTCACTAAGATAACCTAGGAGAGATTTTATTAAATGGATAGAAGAGCAAAGGACAAAGGAAGAGGAAGGGAGACCTTGGTTTAAGGCTAAGATCTCCCTCCTATGGAGGAGGAAGGGTAGAGGAGAAAACCTAGAGAGAAGGAAGAGAATCCCTCCGCTAATAACACTTTAATTAAGACAGGGAACAAATTGCTCACCTGATTCTGGGGTGCTCCCTACCCTTCTCATGTTGGATTTTTCACGTCTCTATCACATCTCCCCCTCTTCTTTCTCTTTCTGCCCTTTCAAAACCTTCTATAGAATATATTACTATTTCATTAGGGAAATGTTAATCACACTATAATTTTTTATAAAGATACTCCCACTAGTATTTTTTCCCCATCATATAGTATAATAAATGAAAATCATATACCAATAAAAATGATAGCACGAATGCCATTTATGAAACAGTGAAGCAAAATTAATACTTACCTTCGATTACTTATTTAAGTATACCATAAACTTATACATTTATCTTTCAAATCATCATAAACTTATTTAAGTATGATGCTTAGCCTTTCAAATCATCGTGTTATTAAGTTCCAAATGTCATGATTGAAGCATGGTAAACTTTTCTCATTAGAAACACCAAATCAACAAGAAAACAAAATCAAGAAATTCTACTTGCTTGGAGAATGGATTTGAGACGCATTTGCAAACACAAGCAAAACACAAATTCTTTATACAAGCATTTGTCTTTAACCACAATTAACAAATAACACACCATGTTGTCTGTTACTATAACACACCATGTGATGATTGAAGCATTGTAAACTTTTCTCATTAGAAACACCAAATCAACAAGAAAACAAAATCAAGAAATTCTACTTGCTTGGAGAATGGATTTGAGACGCATTTCCAAACATGAGCAAAACACAAATTATTTATACAAGCATTTGTCTTTAACCACAATTAACAAATAACACGCCATGTTGTTTGTTACTATTTTTTTAAAATTTTTTGGTGGCCCCAAATGCGTCAATGGGAAACTCGGAGGAGACTGAATCGCCACCGAACCAAATGGTGTGCTTCTGCACTTGCTGATAAAATTTTAAAAAGAACTACAAGCCAAGATATTTGGTCCCTTGACCTACACTCAAGAGGAGTTTTAAAACTCTTCTCGGTGACTAACTACTCTAGAGATAGTTGGTTTGTTATATGTTACCGCTTGAATACACGAGTTCTGTTGAGTCTTTTGGTTGCTTCTGTCTCCACACACACACGCACACAAAGATGTGGTGGTGCGGGAGTCCGTTTCACGTTTCTATGCACGCAAGTAATCCAAGGCAAAAACAGATACAGAATTGCAAGAACATCAAAATCCACATCTCTGATTGTGGTCAAAGAGTTCCGTAAGAAATAGTAATGGGATATCAACTGCTATTAAACATTCGCGCTAGCTGCACGCAAGGGTACAAGCATATCTATCATTCTATTCTACCACGTTATATGCCGTTTTTTGTTTGCATGCATGGGAGGATCATTTTTGTACGTAAATGATCTTAAACAAATATAGGAATATCAAATTAACCATTTATAAGGTCAAGTTTGCACCACCTTTAAAGTTTAAACTTGGGAAGGTCATATGTGCCTTCATTTAATTACTTTTAGAAATTTCATGTCAAATGGCTTCAAAAATTATTACTAGATGCTAAGCGTGATAATTTGAATTGTCTTCATCATAAGTTTTACACCAGTAAAATTTAATGGAAAACTCTTTATATTGCGTGCCGCAATTGAACCACTTGGGTCATGCATGTAATAGGTGTGCATGCAAACTTTCAGAAACAGGAGAGCCACCTGGTGATTCAGTGGTCAGCCCATGTAACGAGGATTTGCTAGTTCTACGGTATTATCTGGCTGGTGAAGTGATAGAGTTTTAAATGGTTTAATAATCTTTCCTCCACCACATCGACCGGCCCTTTTGGTTGCCAGCTTTGAACGAATAATTCACAGTAGCTGGTGGGTTCACATCTAAGCAAACACTTACTATTGGCTTCCTGCTTTTCTGAGTGCTATTCCAAGCAGAATCGGAATGGTCCATGTCATGAGTTAAATTAATCTCGTTGAATTGATATATTATCTAGCTACAAGGAAAAAAAAAAAAAAAAGAATTCTAAGGTCAACTCGATCTTGTCCCCTTAAAACTATACTAGTACACAGATTTAGCCAATCGCAGACCTATGCAGTAAAAAACTTATTTTCTCTAATGGTACAGTACTTTATTTACTAGCATTTTTAATTATTTATCCCCAGTTTTATCAATCCACTCAGACGAATTGCAAGAGTTTGTTTATTATTCAATCTTCTGTTACACGCACGCCATTACCCGACTTAAAGCAAGGTTCGTTAGTAAATGATAAAACTTTTTTGTCTTTGGAAATGCATATATAAAATAACTGTGGATGCCACACTCCTCCTTATCTAGTAAATTTAAAAAATCGGATAATCCACCAACCAATATTTTATTCTGCTAGTGGAGTATCATTTTTCTGTTCAGGGCCATGGGGTTTGTTATGTGCTGATGATTCCATAACATTAAATTATTAAACCACTTGTCATATTATATACTATATATATATATAATGGCAATCGGATTAATAAAACTAGGGATTAATAAAAGATAGGCTTCATCGGATTGTGGGGAGGGAGACCATGGGTCTTGGATGATGGAAAAGGAAAGCCGATCATAGTTTACCACAACGGATCTTCTGTCTCACACCCTGTGCCACTCTCTGTCCCACTTTTTATTATATTGTTATTTCTTTTTCATAAACATCATGTTTTAATTCTTTTTTGTTTCCTTAAGATCCAATAACTATTAATTGAGTAATACACAAAATTTAACAAACTCAAAAAATCAAAATGCATAAAAAATGATATTTTTTAATGAATTTTCTGCTGTTTTTTTAATTTTCTATTATATATTGCTTTTTTGAAACTGTTGTATTTATTTTTTACTCAATTAATAGTTATTGAATCTTAAGAAAACAAAAAAAAAATTAAAACATGATATTTATGAAAGAAAAATAGTAATATAATAAAAAATGGAACAGAGAGTGTCACAGGGTGTGGGACAGGAGAGCAAATCCTCTGTCCAATATTTTGTGTCCAATTTCCTGTCCAATGTGAAACCACGTAGTTTCACTTATTATATCTGCTGATGTGGCAACTAAAAATAGGTGACTGTTTGGCTGCCTTATACTTCTTTTTCTTTCTTCTTTTTTGGGCTTCCTTTGTTTACACAACTTTGTTACAATTCTCATCTTTTTTAAAACAAAGTATTAAGGATTTCAAATACAAAAGAATATTTAAAAAAGATGGGAATTGTAACAAAGTTGTCTAAATAAAGGAAACCCAAAAAATAAAAAATAAAAAGAATTATAAGGCAGTCAAACAGTCACCTATTTTTAGTTGCCACATCAGCAGATATAATAAGTGAAACTACGTCGTTTCACATTGGACAGGAAATTGGACACAAAATATTGGACAGAGGATCTGCTCTCGTGGGACAGAAGATCCGTTGCGATAATCTACCTTTTCTTTTCCGGGAAAGGATACTACAGTCATTTTATGTGCTTAAGGGAGGTAAGTTTAATTATAATTAGAAGTTAGAAGTTAGAACAGAACCTGAGGGGAGGTCCTACAATTATGGCAAAACCTCAGATATTCAGCCATGCATGACCCAACTTCTTGTGTACTCAAATATTCACGAATACATCTTCTCTATTCTATGTGATTGTAGTAAGCGGTGAACGATGAATCATTCATTATCTAATACACAAAATCCCCTTTCACCTGCTGTGCTTCTTACGTCCCATCATTTCCCTGTTATTTTTTTGATTGAAAAAAAAAATTATACTCAACAAATACTCCAGTAAATGGATTCGAGCAAAATTCAATTACCACTGAAACAATAACTTTTTTTTTTTTTTTGTTGGGTTCTTTTCATGCCAAATATTTGACATGCAACTAAACCAGGAGGTTTTGGTAATCCGGGTTTGAGGCCGCAACAGGTGGATAACTTTTGATCTGTTACAACTGACTCGAGAAGGGATCAACAGCGAGCGACTCCTTAATCACTAATCAACTTGAACTGGAGATCCAGACGAGGTATTTAACTAGATCATGGAAACTCCTTAATCCCTAGTGATTTGTGGAATTAAATTTAGCTAGCTAGACCAGAGAATACTCGATCCCAGCTAGTAATACCTTGCATATATAAAATCCTGTTGTAACCCGAAAGGGAGTCACTTTAACTATCAGAATCTCATCCTTGTGTGATTTCGCATGGGACTTTGTTTGAAGCTAGCCTTCTGCCACTGAAAATCGCCCACTTTATTTCCTCAATTTGTTTGTTGTATTTAAAAGCAGCCTGTTTTGTCTTTGGTCTTGGTTTTTGGCATACTTTCTGGTGACTGGTGAGCCATGGTATATGATTTTTTGGAGTTCTTTCAAAAAAAAAAACTCAAATTTAACTTTTGGATTTCTTTTTCAGAACAACATATTTAGATGCGTCTCCATCCACAAATCTCACGAAATTTTAGTCAATTCAGATGTACATACTCACATTTAATTTATTACCTCGTCATTTTTCTAATTCACCTCCACTTTTCTCCCCAAAAAAGGGCATGAGGTTCAAATAGAAATTAAAAGAAAAGAGAGGGAGACAGGAGGAGACAGACAAAGTAGTTCAAACTCAAATATTCCCAATACCACAAAACAATAAGGCAAAGAACTTTGCAACAGCGGACAATGTTGAGATGGTGCATTTGGGACGAGGGCCATATATTGAGGGCCGATTTTTTATACCATAATAAATACACTATTGAGGACCAAAGGAACATATACCTTTGGGCATATATTTTTGAGCATCATCACACAAGATGGTTCGAGATCAAATAAAGATACATGCCTAATTATGCTAATGGCCAAATTGATATTCAAAAGCAAGACAAAGCCTAGCAGCATCTGAATATAATGATTACACTCCAGTTTTGGCAATTAACTTTGTTACACCAAAGGTGATTCCCATGGCCATCCATCCTCCAACTAACACCCTCAATGAAGACTTCACTAAAGGTGCCTTCCCCAGGAAGGCACCCAGCCCTCCGAACCCTAAGAGTGCGAGGCTTGAAGCAGCTACCACCAATCCAAGCCGCAAGTGATGGCTCTTCACAAAAGCAGCAGCCAGCAAAGGCACCACTGCCCCCATGGCAAAAGCAAAGGCAGATGCAGCCGCCGCCTGCAGGGGGCTTGGCAAATCCTCTTTCTTGGCATCGTACTCGTTTCTATCAATAGTGTTGGCAATTTTTTCTCTCTTCATTTGGGCCAGTTCTATGTCGTACTGCGAGTACACGGAGACAAATTCCCCGAGGGCCATGCTACATGCACCAGCCACCAACCCGGCTATTCCGGTGAGGATCATGGTCCTAACATCGGGCCGGACGGCTCCGACCCCCATCATCAAAGATGCGGTTGAGAGTAACCCGTCATTTGCACCTAGAACAGCAGCTCTAAGCCACTGAGCCCTTTTAGAATAATCGACAACCGGAACAAGATCAAGATCTGGAGTAGAAGCAACTTGTGCTTCCAGATCATTAATATTACTCTCGTTTTGCGAGGTTTGAGATGGGGTTGTCGATTGTTGAATCTCAAAGGAGGAGGGATTCATCGTCTTACTACAAGAAGAAAGTGGGCTGTCCAAAATGATGGATTCTGGTGGTGGCGTGTGGCTACCACAAGAAAGAAGAGAAAGCGAGATGATTCTTAGGGTTGAAATGTGGGAATGGATATGAGGAAGTGTGGAGGGCACACGCCCAGGGGACTGAGTATTTATATAGGAGAATCCGAAAATCTACCACTAGACACATATCTAATGCCCATCCCATCTGGAGGAATTTTAGGCTGGTGGGGGCTTCTTCCAAGGAATCTGATGCGTTCACACCTGGATTAACGAATTGGAGAATCCTCCGAGAATTTCTTTTGCCTTATTTACTGTTACCCTTAGGAATCCAGGTTGCAAATGGTAGCTACGCCTAAGTTCCCATTTCCTTCCTCTCGAGACTGGCCTTAAGTACGACGGAATTTGGGCCCATGCGCTTTTGTTTTCTTTACTTAATGCACTTCTCCCTATTCCAAGACTAACTACTTTTTCATTTTCTCCCTCTTCCTCTTCCCTTTCTTCTTGCTAGCTCAGAGGATTTTTTTTTTTTTTTTTTTTTAACTTTGTCGGTCAAAAAGTCCTCATTATTAAAATACAAGGGTAAATACATATTAACTGTTCATACAGTAGCTAACTGTTCATACAGTAGCTTTAGTGAACAACGTGGAGAAGCTATCATTCCACCTACGTAGTTTGTTGAAAAAAAGGTTTATGCTTTTGCAAAATCATGACTACACAAGCTGTTCATCTCTTTCAATAAGCAAAATGAACAACGCCAGAAGGAATTAATTATATAAAGACCTGATATCATGACTACAGTAACATCAGTCATACCTATATCCGTGCAATATTTGATTTTGTCAATCACATTTTTTGCACTCTAAAAGGATCAAAATTGACGTCCAGCTAGCGGTCCTCCAATGCCTTTACAAGCGCAGTTCTGATGGCAAAAGCTTCTAGCATTGCTGCATTGCTCCTAATGGAGTAAGGAATAGACGGCGGTGTTGTGAATTGTGATTGGATTCGCCTGATGGTCTTTAACAGAAACACCAAGTCCATATTTAGGTTTTAAATAATATCCAACTACTATTAGCTACCTATGGCACTCAAGAAGGTTTAGGTTTTCGGGAAAATATTGGGACCTTTAGCTTGTTCCCTCTTTTTTTTTCTTGGAATTTAAGAGGAGGTTTAGGATGGGACTACTGTTTAGGTTTTAAATAACATCCAAATACTATTTAGCCGCCTATGGCACTCAAGAAGATTTCGGAAAATCTATATCTATGTAAATTGTAGAAGTGGTTTTTTCCAACTAGTTTGTTGGAAAAAAACTAGTCAAATCGTAATGCTTTCAACTCTCTATTTTTAAAAACAAAAGTTTTTGAAAATTTTTTGATTATTAAATATTCTTTCATACCTTTTGAATTTAAAATATAAGAATTGGCTTCACTAATATTGGAATTTTATTTGAACTTTTTATTTCTTGGAAGATAAATAAAGATGAAACATCAATAGTTATACTAAAAGTAGGGGTGTCAATCCGACTTTTTGAATTGGATTTTTGTAAGCCCAAACTCAAGTTATATGGATTTTTGGGTTTTGGACTCATACTAAAAAGGGACAAGTTCACGTCACACTATTACATGAGTTTTGAGTTCAAATCGAGTTTCACCCAAACTTATAATTAAATACAGAATTATATTTAATATATATTTTTATAACGGTGAATTAATACAAATTTACATATAAATTATTAACATTTATGTACTATTATTCAAGGCACACACTAATATGTATGCAACTAATAGAAAAAATATTTGTGAAATGTTTTGAGTATATTTATTGAACTCATTTTCAAGAAAATTGGTTTTATATTTAAAAAATACATATGCAAAAAATTCACCAAAATAAGAGTTATAAAAAGTAGTTATTTGGTAGTTATTCATAACCATAATTGGTAGTTGCTAATAAAATTAAGATTTACTAAATAAGTTGAAAAATAGAATATGAAAAAAATACATATTACATATTAGTAGTCTCATCACCAAGGGTAATTTAAGAAGTATATAAAGTGACAAATTTTTGTTTATTCCAAACCCCCTCCTCTCCATATATATATATATATATATATATAATTATACTCATATATAGATCAAATTTTAATCGGGCATTAGCCTAGTATAACCCAATCACAGCTCACATTTAGTTCAGACCTAATATTTAGGCCCAAACTCTATCTAACCCAATTAAAGTTTAGACTCGTAAGCATTTTTTGGACCAAACAGGTCGAACTCAATCTAGCCTAATCCTATTGACAGTCCTAACTAAAAGTAAAAAAAAAAAAAAAACCAAATAACAATAGTTTACCGTTCAACTTGGTAATCCTAACTAAAAGGACAAACTATATAAAAAAAAAGAAATAATATTCATTAGTCATGGATTTAGACAATCAATAATGTATTATTCTAAATTATAAAATCATTAAATGTAAAACAAAATCCTACTGGCCATTCAAACTAGAAACTTTTTATTTAAAATTTTATTTTTGATAAAAAAAAGTAATAATAAAAATGAAACCAGTCTTACCAAAAATAAAAGAAATAAATAATAATATAATTTAAGAGAAAAGTATAGAACATTTGACTGTAAAACTATATCTACTCAATTGTATATATTTGATCTAAATTTGGCCCATATTAGGTTTGAATAAGAGTGTAAAACCCAACCACTAACAATTATTTTGTGTATTATTGATTATTTTGTGCATTTTTATTATTTCTTTGTATGTAAATATGCAACACTACTATGTCATTTTTATATTCTAAATCTTTTTAATATTCTTTTGTGATGGTTAGGGGTATTATAAGATATTATTAATCTTTTATTTACATTTCTAGATGTCGATACTTGCAACCATTAAGGTAAGTTCTTGGTTTTATATAGTTTTCATATTATGGGAGGGAAAGGTAAATATGTTCTAAAAACGTTAAACCAAATTGCAGGTTAAGGGGTTTTTTTTTGTCTTTGGCTTCAAATTTTACTTTTCAATTTGGAGGATGAATACTAAATCAACTATAAATTTTTTTATATAACAAATAACTAAATCTAGTGCTTTTATTTTGAAGACACAAAATGTAAGTATATTTTAAAAGTATAAAACTAAATTACAAGTTATAGGAATTTTTCCTTTTGTTTTAAGTTTTAACTCTTCAATTTGAATGTTGAAATATGAACCTGTGCCATGCATGGGACAGGATGCAAGTACACAAAAATTGGACCATTAGCTTGTTCCTTTTTTTGTTGGGAATTAAGAACTCATTTAAGAGGAAATGTGGGATGGGACTACTATTTAGGTTTCAAATAATATCAAACTTCTATTTAGCGACCTAACGCACTCAAGAAGGTTTAGGTTTTCAGGAAAATGTACAAAATTGGGACCATTAGCTTGTTGTAGTCTTTTGAGAACTAAGATCTCATTTAAGAGGAAATTTGTCCATTAGCTGGTTCCCTTCTTTTGAGAATTAAGAACTCATTTAAGAGGATATTTAGGATGGGACTATTATTTAGGTTTCAAATAATATCCAACTTCTATTTAGCCACCTATGGCACTCAAGGTTTTCAGGAAAATGTACAAAATTGGGACCATTAGCTTGTTGTAGTCTTTTGAGAACTAAGATCTCATTTAAGAGGAAATTTGTCCATTAGCTGGTTCCCTTCTTTTGAGAATTAAGAACTCATTTAAGAGGATATTTAGGATGGGACTATTATTTAGGTTTCAAATAATATCCAACTTCTATTTAGCCACCTATGGCAAGCCCCGTTTGGACAGCCATTTTTTGCCGAAAATTTGCGTCATTTTTCGTGATTACATTTCCCTATTACCTTTTTTCCTTGCATGCATCAAATCGCTACAGTAATTTTTCTACAAAAAATCCTAGAAAATGCAATACAAACAAGGCCGGTTTTCAGGAAAATGTACAAAATTGGGACCATTAGCTTGTCCTATCTTTTGAGAATTAAGATCTCATTTAAGAGGAAATTTAGGATGGGACTCCTATTTAGGTTTCAAATTATATCCAACTTCTATTTAGCCACCTATGGCACTCAAGAAGATTTGGTTCTCAGGAAAGCGTACAAAATTGGGGCCATTAGCTTGTTCCTTTCTTTTGGAAAACTAGGAGGAGAACACCGCGCGATGCGCGGTGTAATTTTCAAGATTGCCCAGAAATGCCCAATGATTCAAATTCAAATATTAAGTATGAAAAGGTACAAAAAGATACATCGAAAACTTTGCCATTCTATTTTTGTAGTTTTATTAGGCAGTAAATAGGAATAATCTGTTAAGGAAATGCAAGACAATACAATGAGTAGACTACTAAGATCATTAAGATGCTCCTTGCTTTTGCATAAAATGAAAATAGAAATAAAAAAAGACACATATAATGGTGGAGAAGGGAAAAAATATAGCTTGAAGAAATACACAAAGGAGTTGTTAGTTCCTAAAAAAGGCATTTAATAGCTATAAGTTTGTTTTTTGTTGATAAAAACCACAAATCAAGTTGTCAGTTCCTAGAAAAGGATATTTAACAGTAATAAGTTTCTTTTACAACATATTCAAACGAATAATAAAATGCATATACATGCAGTATAAAGAGAAAATCTACTTAGTGAGACTAAACCTATACCAGTGCCAATTGAACAAATTGATAAAGAAAAGAAAAAAGTATTTCTAATTGGCCACAAGCAAAATGATTCTAGACTTTCAATGACTAATAGCATCAGAGAGCTCCAGCTTCATTCAGACTCTCCTCTCGTTCCCCGTGAAAGGCCGAAAGCATGGATGCTTTTAACAGTCATTGATTGTGGTAACCAACTGGTAACCAACCCAATGACTCCTCTCTATTTGGTTCATTCCATATGGTAACCAACTGCGTGTAGTTCTCTTCCTGAACTCCTCTATTTCTTTACCAGTCATATGCACACAAAAGAAACCAAAAAACAAAATAATCACCAGATGATACCTAATAGTCATAAAATTTTAAAAATGAAAAAGAAAAATTCACAGCCAAGAAATATCTACAAAATAACAGGAAGCTAACCTTAAAAGTCACTCGATTACCATGCAAATGCTTAATTTCTTTTCATTTCCCCTCCAGAATGATTTGACGTAATTTTTTTTGGGTTGATCTTGGTAGTCAAAGTGGCAGCATTGGGAGAGAGGTGATAAATGCCAAGGTGATAAACACATCAGCACAGCATTGGGAGGAAACTACAAGGTGAGAAAACATATAAATGTCTAGAAAAAACGAAGTAATATTGATTGATCTCTTTCAACTATTTCTTCCTTTAGATAATTGTTTGCCTTTTCTTCAACATCCACAGCTTCTAGAAGAATAACCTACATTATTTAAAAAAACCCTCAATATATGGCTATCAAAGATTATATTAGCATGATTGATAAATTCAGCATGGCAAATGATGCATAACAATTATGAGAAACAATATCCACCTCAAGAGTACTTCAAACTAAACCTCCCAGCTTCATATATGATTCAGATGCATAACAATTCATGTTGAGAAGGCAACAGCTAAAAAAAAAAAAGAATTCGTAAAATTAACAATTTCAACACCTACCAGACACTTCGTGAAAACCACTACATAGCACAAAAATCAGAAATTTGAAATTCAAAGTTAAGGTAATCTAGAAAGATGACCACAAAATAAAAAGAAAAAACGATAACCTGAAAAGCTAAATCTTTTTCTCCTCCCTTTAGTATTTCCTTGTGATGTTCCTCAATCTATCAAATATGCAGCAATCTAAGATTATGAGGAGCAGCAAAACTAAAGAAGCAAGCAAGAAATTAAAAACTTCATAAATGAAAAGGAAGCAGAAACTTGAAGGTCCAATCTAGTGTAAAATTGGAAAAATGACAGGGAAATAAATCAAAAAAAATCCACAACCCGAAAAGTTAAAATTTTTTTCTCCTTTCAGTGGATATTCCTTCCATTTTTTCAAGCTGTTTTCACATTTGAATACTATAACGTTGAGATACCAAGAACCATATATTACATACACTGAAAAAATGACTTCACCAATAATGACTAACCATAGAAAAAAAGGCTTTAAAAATCTCAGTTCGCAAATTCACATATGAAGTAAAAGCTCAAGTAAGATATGGTCACTAATATTAAAAAAAACCCATAAAAGTATAAACAAACAATTATTAGATCAAACTTGGCTGTTTTGTCTTACAATTACTATGGGCAGAATAGACTGCTATTGTAGGCAATGAACCACATAGTTCAATCGTCAACTCTGCTTTACCCAACTTGCTCACAAACACTTCTAGAACAAAGTCATGTAATTAAATGATAATCCTCAAAATGTAAAATCATTTGCTAAAAAATTGATCTTCTAGTTTTTGAAACATTAATGAGGTGTTATCAAGATTAAAATGCAAAGAAAAAAAGTAAGTTTGTAAAATCTACCCATTAAATTGGCGAAATAAATTGTGTAACCTAACCATGCTATGATAATAACCAAAGTAATAGGCTCTTTGACGAGCTAACAGAGCCGGGAAGGAAAAAAAAAAGAAGAACAGGCCAGAAAAGAAATTGCCCCAGTCCAACTCATCATTCAAGAGTAGAAAGGCAAAGAAAATTAAAAGGCACAACTATCCAATATGTTATTTTTAACTTTCACAAGCAAATGTACATGTATCAACCCCCTGGGAGTTTCTATTCTAGCTTCGTAACCTTCAATTGTTGAGGAAAACAATCTATCAAACAAACAAAAGAACACAATTAGGTGATAATCTAAAGCCTATCAGAATATACATTTAAGAATCTAGGGAAGGGAAAAATTTCTCTTATTCATCAGGGGGAAAAACCCCCAAAGAATACAAAATCAGTCTGTTTACCACCATGTATGCATTATCTTCAATGAATGTCGCACTGGCAGTTATTAAGTGGTGTTTTTTTTTTTTTTTTTTTTTGCATTGATAGTAAGAAATTGCACATGAGCCACTATAAATGAATCATTCTTTTCTGTAGGACCAATAATTACAATAAGAGAGCAAACTACGAACCAAAAGGTAAATACATCAATACATTGAAACTGCATATAAGCAAGCTAACAAATGAATTTCAAATCAAATATTAAATAATCTGCAATAAATGAAAATTTCTTACTAAAAAATTCAGAGACTACAAAATTACAAGGATCTCATGGTAAAAGAAACATTAAGTAAACAACAGTACTTTAAAAGACTAAACATACCTAATTAAGTAGAAAAAGGCTAAACATAGAACAAACTTAAGTAGCCTTAAAGCTAGTGAGAATAATATAAGCAGCTTCCCTCCTATCACTACCAGCAATCAGCTTAACACAAAATACCTATTAAAAACACCAGATCAGTTTTGGATACTCAAAAAAACCCAAAAAGAAAAAAGAAAAAAAAACATTGCAATCATGGGCTCTGAACCAAGTATAATCCCTGCATACATAAAAAATCTTTCCTTCTTGTACAGGATGATGGCACATAAACATTAAGAAACAATATGCTTTTCCATTGAATGCCTTCCACACAGAATGTTTGAGATAAATAAATGGAGGAAAAAGTAAAAATCTGGAATCCATACAACAAATTGAACAAAAGGTGAGATGGCCAAATAAAATAATCACAGTTAAGAGTATGGCCAAATATACACACTTTTGGCAATCACTTTTTCCTCATTGTGTATCAGAATTTCTTGCACTACACAAATGTAATTTGAGAGCAAGGACTTTTTGGAATTTGATACACCAGTCATGTTAAGCTCAACCAAAAACTCAATATTGTACTGAAGCAAATTACAGCATAAAAACTTTTGGTTCCGCTGCAAAACTCAGACACCCATAAGACATTTTAGCAATAAGTGTTAACCACACTTTTAAATGCAACTACACCACTCTATGCATACTCTAAATACAAAGTTGCAACTACTGCAATGGAAAAGCAATGACAAAGACATCTATTCCAAGCACAATTCAAACAGGATCTCCCAGTACCATGTATAACTTGGATGCATAACCATCCGTGTTAAGAAGGCAATAGTAAAGATAAAAGGCAAAACTAAGAAATCATACCTATAACTACTTTGTGAAACCAATGAATAGAATATAACTTGAAAGCTGAATTTCAGGTGAGCTGCAAAGATAATTGGGGAAAAAAAAGATCACAACCTAAAAAGTTAAATCTATCTCTTCTTGTGGATATTTCTTACGTTTTTCCTCAATCTACTAAACAGAAATCAAAATATGACATAAATGGAAAATAAGACTATTACCGGCAGCAAAACTAAATAACTAAACAAGAAATTAAAACATATAATCTTCAATGGAAAAGCCAAAAAAAGAAAAAAGAAAAAAGAAGGAACCGGAAACTTGAAGGTCCAGTTTAGTGTAAAATTAGAAAAATGGTTGGAAAATAAACTACAGAAAAATTCGAACCATGAAAACTTAAATCTTTTTTTCTTCTTCCCGTCGACTTTTCTTCCATTTTTCCCTCAATTTATTAAAAGAAAAATGAGATCCCTATCTGTCCAATAGACAGCAGAAATAAGATCGTTAACAGCAACAAAACTAAAGTACTAAGCAAGAGATCTGAAGTCAGAAACTTTTCTTACAAAAAAAAACGGAAACAAAAATTTGAAGGCTAGAGTAACATTGGAAAAAGACTAAAAAATAAATTAAAGAAAATCGCACAACCTGGAAAGTTGATTCTTTTTCTCCTTCTCTTGGACTTTCAATCCATTGTCCGCAATCTATGAGAAGCAAAATGTGATTGTGAGTAACTGTAAATTCAAGAAAACAAAGAAAGAAACAAAAACTAAACAAAAAAACATCAAAGTGCCATATTTGTTTTTAATTTTTGTTGATTAACAAAGAAGAAAGAAAACATGTAGATGAATGATAGTCGAAAGTCGGGAGAAAATAAAAAATAGCAGATCTCTGGGTTTATAAATACTTCCGACTTTCGCTGCTTTTGGATGAAGATTTTACTACGGCTTTCTTTGTTTGCTCAAAGAAGGAGATGGAAAAATAGTATTTCAGACCTCTGGGTTATTAATCGAAAGATTAACAAATCTTAGCAGGAAAAATATCTTTGTTTTGTAAATAAAGGAAACTATAAAACTTTAGGGAAATATTGGAGCTTACCAATTAAGAAGATCATTTCTGTGTCTCATGCGTTTAGTAGCTTCATATCCAGACCAATTCTAACAAGGGAAAAAAATTAGTTAGAATCATATAATTGAAAAAAGGAAAGAGAAGAAAGGGAAAAAGGGGGAGGGGGGAAACGGGAAGGAAAAACAGAGAAAAAAGGACCAAATAAAAAACAACAAAAAGGAACAAAGGAACAAAGAAATGAAAAGAAAAATGGAAGGGGAGAGAAACGGAGCTCTGGAGAGCAACGAATCGGTGGAGATGAACGAGGGGAAAGAAAACAAGGGAAGCCCTAAATCAAAATTTTTGGCACGTGAGAAACACATGATGGACGATCTAGCCAATAAAATTTGGCCACATCAGCACAGCAACCACCATTCTTGACAGATCCATTCGCGCTTTTACTATATAGGTAGATGAGAACTCATTCAGGAGGAAATTTACGTCGACTAGTGCCATCTTGAAAATTTTTTTTTTTTTAAAGGACCGCTCTAGAAGAAACTCATGCGCTTCTCCTGACCCGGGCCGCTTTTGTTTTCCTTTCTTCTACATTTGCTTTTGGACAGGGTTACCATGACGGAACGAGGTGGGATATATTTTTAACAGTTCAGCTTTGCGCTTATACTCGTATGTACCTGATCGATTTGCCATTTTGGGATGGCTTTGCACTTCGATGCTTGATTGCCACGCAACGTGCGAATTTGTATTGCACTGTCTGTTGTTGGCTAAACCTTAAGCATCTAAAGGCCAGAAGCTGGGTGACGCCTTAAATGGTTCTCTTTTACATGTATCAGAAAATAGCACTTTAAAAGCTGCTCTTGACAGCATGTTTGAAGTGTGTGTAAATCAAGACCAGTTTATTGAAGCTAAATCCCCAGCAGAACATATATTCTACATCTAGTAAGATATTGAGAAGCATCGCTGACACCTACTCAGAAGCATCACCGATTCTAATCAGTCTTGCTGTCTGCAAAGTATAATTCAACCAACCATATTCTCAACGGTAGTCCGTGAAGAGGGGTGGAATTCAACCCATTTGAAAAATTGTAAATTCAAAATAGCCCTGTTAGTGTATAACTTCAAGATTTACCACACATTATTAGTTCGAATCAAGATCCTACAGCCCAAAAGCCAAAGACTTCTATCACTGCTAGTTTGTAGCAAAGACAGAATGGATAACGTCTTCTTCCAAAAAAAAAAAAGAAAACACTGCATGTAAACTGCCGAGGAAATCTCTCATTTCAGTTTAGTAAATAACTTGGGCGCAACCTGCATGACAAAACAATTAGAAGGGCAAATCAGTCAAAAGGTTAAGAATTTGTCCATCAATACAATAAAATATGAAAATATGAAAGAAATGGAACGTACGCATTTGTCAACACAATGCCAATAATCAAAGTATTGGCCAGTGCAATGCTTATTCCCAGTATCATCTTTTCTTACTCTAAAAACACAGTCCTGTAAAAAATAGAATGTCTTTGAATATTACTCATTGCAATTGAAAGAATTTTCATAACCTAAGCATTGCTAGGATACAAACAGCTTAATGCCAAAAGAAATTAAACGACTAAAAATGAAACAAGCTATTTTATGGCAAGAAAAGAGCATGCTTTGAACTTGTATAAATAATTATTAAAAGAAAAAAAAACCTGCTGTTATAGTAACTAAATGGTGGTATTTTATCAGCAAATAGCAAATCCATCTACAGCCCAGTAATCAAGGGAAACATCCATTGGTAGCACTCATCATGGGTTACTTAGACAATCCACTCATAATTTCATCTTATCTGTAAGCTATACAAGGGAAATGTTATTTACACTCCTTTTTTTGTTATTTGCACTTCCACTATCATTTTTATTATATAGTTTTCATTTATTAGACTATATGATATAACAAATGGTGGAAGTACAAATAACAAATATGGAGTGCAAATAACATTTCCCGCTATACAAAAGAAACTTAGTTTTAAGGGAAATCTGTAAAAATGCAATCCATAATGTAAAAACAGGAGACCATTCAGGTCAGAACATCACGGTTAAAGCTTGCACAAATCCAAAGGCAGGAAAGACCGAGGCAAGACATACTCAAGCAAACAAAAGTACTGTTCCAGATATAGGACATCAGCCATAACAAACATATGAACACTTTAAACTCAAAGTGACAACACGTAGAAGGCAGAAGATGCAACATAACACTGTGGAACTAAAAGAATCAGAATTACTCCGCAGTGCACAGAACAAAATGAAGTCCAGAAAATCGATTCTCTGAACCATTCTTAACTTGAAGTCCTCTATGAAACGAGAGTAAACACCTCATACTCCTAAAAAGCAGAAAGGGGAAGGTTACCAGCAAGTACAAATAAAAAAGACAAAGGCACACCCTAAAAAGTCATCAGGTTACTGCCATCTCTGGAGTATCTACAGAAAACCAATTGGAGTGTGGCTGTCAAGCAGAACCTAGAGCCCTGCAGCTTGTTGATCAAACCTCTTATAAAATTTTGTCACAAGATAATTCTTAAAAATTTTACCAAAATGCTTATATGTAAAAGGGTAAAAACACCACCAGGTGAACAGGGTCTTCACTTTCAGTTTAAAGATAGTATTGGAATTGCTATTTCACCATTGTCGAAGAAAACAAATAGAAGTTGCTTCATCACCTCACTAACTTAGACTTTGGTATCCAGAAAACAGACAAGAAGAACAACAAACAGTTCTTCGTTATCCAACTCCTGTACCCTTATGTTCAGCAAACTAATATCTATTCAGAAACTCAAGCCAAATAAATACTAGTAGTTGAGGGAGGAAAGAAAATTTGTGGCACGATGAGAGCAAATGACCTCCACAAAAATATGTTAAAAACTGTTAATCAAATCTTGGTGTCTCAATTACAAGCTGAGCAACTTATTGTTGCACAACGCTCAAGTACAATCTCAAACATAAAAGAGTCGAGTTTAAAAAATCCAAGCAAAACAAATTTAGATACCTAAGTTTCTATACAAGGCGGGATTCAGGGAAAAGAATCTCTCATAGACAACCCAAGAAATTTCAATACAAGTTTCAGAACAAAACTACGTGAAAAGTCAAGATATTCCATCCAGGTAAGACTCATTCTAACATTCAGCTTAGCAAGAACAGCCATGCTTGTACTATTACAGGAGAAGTTTCTAGAGGATAATGGTCAAGTAACAAAAATAAAAATCCATAAAGGAAAGGAAAAATTAAATCAAAAGAGACAAAAAAAAGGCTCTCATATCATCGCCTATTACCTCGTATGCCCGCCATTCCCTAGTGCACTTGGCCTTGCAAACGTCTTCCATATGCTTCTTTGGATCGACTGGCTCCTCATCGGCCCTAATAAGAAAACATGATCAGGAGACCATAAGACTGCGTAATTTTTTATGCATTCAAGATTCAACAGAGAATAAGGAAATCAGAATCTAACGGAAGTATAGAAGTTTAATATGATTAGAAGTATTAACATGAACTCCACTGTAGTAGTGCACGTGAATACATGCTATTATGCCACAACCTATAAATCACCCAGCATTTTTATCATAAACAGTCATGACATTGTATTACTTTGAACACTTACTGCTTAAGAAAAGCAAAAAAATTACAACACTTTATAGTTCATAAACAGAACCAATTTTTCTTTACATATCACCCTTCACAACAAGAAGAAAACTTCACTTTAGTTCACTAGTGATACATCGCCCCCTCCAACAGAAGCATCGCCCCCCAATATCGGGATCACCTATCGTATGAATTACATGCAGGAATACAAACCCAAAATTCAGCCCACAAGGTGTATACAGTCAACAGTTATTTGTCAAGTTGGCATATTCCTGTTGCATAACCACAATGCAGCCACAAAAGAATTCAAAAACTCAAGCATAGGGCGAAAAGGGTGGGGAAAAACTCAACTTTGGCTTAACTAGCATATCACTAAACCGACAATCTCTAGTTTTACAGCTAAGCTGCTTACCAAAAAGTACATAGCTTATGCAAGCCTAAACAACATTAACGTCAATTAAGTAAAACCAAATCCGATCACTAAAATAGTTGAAAAAAATCGAAAATACTCACATGGTCAGATCAAATCAAGTGACAATGAGCTGGATGCCGCGTAGTCACCTGCAAAAATTCAGAATTTCAAAAATCCCATCTGAAATTAGCGAATTCGTGCATCTTTACAGTACATACTTCGTAATGGAAACCCAAGTTTCGCAGATGGACAGCAGTAATAGATGATGATCGGGAGATAGATCTATGGTGGAATTAGAAAAAACAACAGGAAACTTACACGTTTGGGTTGATTGATGCGTTGAAGTCGAGTGGGAGGGAGGGAGAGGGCTGCTGGTAGTGGCAGGGAGAGGAATTTGTGATATTGCTGCCTCAGCTAATTTAGTGCATCGGGCGCGTAGGGTTGTGCGTTTTGTTAGGATGTGGAAATTACAAGAAGCTATTCAAAAAGGTGTAATTATCATCAGATACCCTGAAATTTCACATATGTGTCAACTACACCCTTTAGGCTGATACATCGAGCCTGCGGCTCCCAATTGAAATTCCCTTTGGGTTGGGAAAATGCCCAGGCTCTGCTTGACCCTTGCCTACGAGTCCATTAAATTTCACCTGCTCCTATCATACTCGTATGGTATATACGTTCAACGTGTAATTTATAAAAGGAAATTTTGTATTTTGTATATTTTAAAAATATTTTTAATGGTACTTTTTTATATAAGACGCAAAATTAAACCTGCCTTGAATGCTATACCCAAGGGGAAAAAAAGAGTGAAATCAAACAAGCAACTTGTGCTTTTCCATTTTCTTTTAGTGTTAAATTCCTTTTATTTCTTCATCTCTGAAAGAAAAAATAAATAGAAGGTGATTATAAAGTGGGACATCTTTCTCTTTATGTTTATCACTTAATTCTTTTTTTCGAGCTCATGCACCTTATTTATCCTTCCTTTCTACAAAATGAGTGAGAGAACGAGTGGGAAGAGAGTTCATCGATGATAAGTATCAATCTTGGTTAGGTATCTAACGATATCAATTTAATGCCATCTTACCAATTAAACTATATCTTAAACTCCTTGTTTTTTTTTCTTTACTCATTGGCTCATGTAAATTGCATTTTGGAATTGAAAGGCATGTAGCACATATTGGAATTGGAAGAATACTACTAATTCTTAGTGAAAATAATCGCAAACATAAATTGGGCAAGAATTAGAGGGCCATGGTGTTGCAAGGTTGTCTCAAAATGGCACCCTTAACTTGCTCCAAACAGGCAAGCCAACTCACACCCAACTACACTTGCGCCATTGGACCTGAAACAAATAAAAAAAAGGGAAAAGACATCTACAAAATGTAGAATGCTCCAAAGTTCATATCACATGCACTTTTACTGACAATGCGTTAGAGAATATCAAATGTTTTAATTATCATTTTACTTCATATATATTAAATTACTATTTTTTTTTGATATAAAAATCCCAAAAGATGGCAATGGGAAACCTCTATATTGTGGATGATGCAAAGATCAAGCAAGCCAGGCATGGGAAAACCTCTATATTTGTGAAATTTATGTAGCTTGATTCCTTCTTCGTCCGTATGGAAAAAAAGAAATGGAGTAGCAAGATGCCTTTAAAAAGGACATTATGCACTAGGACCAATCACAGCGAAAGAGACTCTTTTTTTTTTTTTTTTGTCGACACAGGGGTGTCCGGGTCAATTCTTACAGGGCCCGACTAATCCCCTGCGGCTCGGGCCCGGCGTCCCAACCCGGCCCGAACACGTTAAGTGTGCGGAGGAATCCAGTGGAGCGGAGACTCGAACTTGGGACCTCAAGGATCACCGGTGAGAGGCGCTACCGCTGAACCATTCACGCGGGGGCCGGCGAAAGAGACTCATTACAAGAGTAAATTATTCATATGTGAAAACCAAATCCCTCCATGATTCGTCTAGTCGAAACTAATAATTTTGGTACCAAGGCATTGGAATCACTAAACCTCTTATTAGTGATGATTTGAGGGGAGTATGCTTCTCTAGGAATGTTTTAAGGATGTAGACTCGTTGATATTAATAATAACAACTGAAACTTTTGGTCCTTTTCTTCTCTTTGCATGTAAAGATTCCTATTTCTTGAGAAACTTATTATTCGAAACAATCAAAATTAAGTTCTTTTTATCGATTTACCAAGTGGGGTGGTTTTGGGATATCTTTCCCCTTTGGAAATTAAACAATAAGTTCTTTCTATCCGAAAAAGTAAATTTTTCTAAATTTTGAGAACTAATATGTAAATACATTAACTTTGTCCTCTCTGTATAATTAAGGAACATCAGAAAATTCTCTCTGTCACATAAAATACATCCCAAAAAAAAAAATTGGGATAAATTTGAAAAGCAAATTCGATAATTCCAAAGCATTATCAAACCAAAACAAAACCTTTTTCAATGCAGAAGATAGTCGGCTAAGGATTAGCCAACCGCCCGCCCACTTTGGCCGCCAAGGCTCGCTCCCATACGGTTCAGTTCTCAAATTAGCATCGATCTGACGTGGAAATTCAAAAGTGAAAAGACCAAGCGTTATTTGCAATTGCGGACCCCTCGAAAAGTGACTAACGTCCAGGCTATCCAGCTTATCTCTTTTTTTTTTGGTCTACACAGGGGTGTCCGGGTCAATTCTTACGGGGCCCGACTAATCCCCTGCGACCCGGTCAGGCGCCCCAACCCAACCCAAGCACGATATGTGTACGGAGGAATCCAATAGAGCAGAGACTCGAACTTGAGACCTCTCGGTCACCGGTGGGAGGTGCTACCGCTGGACCATTCACGCGGGGCCTATCCAGCTGATCCCGGGCAATTGAATATTGTTGTTTCGAACTTTCACTAAGGTCTGTTTGGTTTGACGCAAATGCCATTTTTTCTTCTTGCTCTTGGCACCAAACGCGCCAAATAGCGTTAGGTCTGTTTGACGCACTTCTTCTTGTTTCATAAAACTACTAACATTCTTCTTGTTGTTTCTTAGAACTACTTTGTGAGCTAATAAAACGTAAGTACATAACCTAATGAATATTTTCTTTCTCGACCTTATCAAAGTTAGGATAACTATTGAACAGTAGTTTAAAAATTTTATCTCTATGATGTAGACGAATACGATTGAGAGAGAGTGTAATTACATTTTTATATATACATATACATATGTGTACGCGTGCATTTGATCTTGTGTTTGCTCGGTCGAATATTATTTCAAACTTTCGCTAAGGCCGATTTGCTTGGATGCAAATGCCATTTTTTCTCCTGCCAGCAAATGCACCGATATTAGCATCAGGTCTGTTTGTCACTCTTCTTGTTAGTATTTCTTAGAACTACATTATGGACTAATAAAATGTTTATGAACTGATTTTTGTCTCTCTACCTTATCAGAGTTAAGATAAATCTTGAACATTAATATGGTTTAAAATTCAATCTGTATAATACAATGGAACACGATCGAAGGTTTGTTTGGATTGTAAGTTATTTGAGATATTTTTACTGTAGCACTTTTTGTGATGTGATGTATGTGAGATGAAAAGGTAATTGGGAAGATAAAAAGGTGTATTGAAAATTGTAATGATGATGTAAGCAAATATATTTAGGGAAATAAAGGCCAATCCAAACAAACCGTAACTACATTCATATATCTATATATGCAGTGCTCTCTCGATTTTTTTTTTTTTTTTTTGAGCTTCTAATTCTATATACTCTCTTCTCTAGAGGGAGGATCGCTTTCACTTTAGTCTAAGTTCTCATTACAATTTTCTTAAATTTTTTATTTCATGCAAAATTGCTAAATTAAAATATTGAAACAGAAAACATTTGCATTCGGACAAACGCACATTGACTAAATTCTTCACAGTTAAGACCACGCAAGTAGCGTGCATGGACCAATGGACCGCAATAGCTATATATAGGGACTCAACACGACGACACGTTTGACGTTTTTCTTGCTCATCCCTCTCTCTCTCTCTCTCTGCCACCGAAAGCCCTTGCTCCCTCTATCAACTCTGTACTCTCTCCTTGACTCCATTGCCTTCTTCGTTATCTCCACTCAAAACTGGTTCGACTTTCTGATTCATTTTTTCTCATTTAGTTCCTATTATGGATATCATATCTTCTTCTCTATTTTCGGTTGATTTAGACTCGTTTTGTGGTTTTGTGCTTTTACGTTACTTCGCGTAGTTATCAGTTTTTACTGTCTAATTTAGCGTTTCAGTGAAATAACCATCCATGTTTTCTGTATTAAATAATTTTTTATTCTAATTTTTTATATGCTTAACTATGTACGTTGTGATAGGGTGATTTTTGTGTTTTTTCCGTCGATTCTTTTTGGTTGTATAATAGTAGCGACGGACGATGTTTTTTTCGTAAGATATTACTCACGTGTTCTTTGTTACTGTGTAAATAAATTGAAATGAATGAAGTACGAGGAATAACACGTGATCTCGTTTTCTTGTTCGCATTTCATATTTATAATTTTCGTTGATGTTAATTTTTTTTTACGGTACCTGTTCTTGTTTAGTTTTTGTGGTGTAGAATGAGGATGTTTTATTTGCATTTTCAAAATTTTATGGTATTATGTTTTGTAATGCATGTTTCACTCTATGAAGGTCTTGTGGATAATTACTTGTTGATCTGGATCTTCTTTTTTACGGTTCCTCTGTGTGTGTGTGTGTGTGTGTTTTGGGGTGTAACTTTAGGGAAGATAATAGTAGGAACTTAAATGTTTTAAAGAGTTCCGCATGCTTTATACAAAATGACGTGAGATTGCTTTGTTAATTTGAAGGCGACAGTCCTATTTTCTTCCTTCCTGTTATCGTTGGAAAAAAGTTGACTGATAGGGAGACTGGAGACGATATAATTTCTGTTGCCAGATGCTATCCTTGACTGTTGCCTTTCAGCTTTTACTGTTGGAATTGTTGTCTGTATCATGTGGCTATGCTCATCTAATCCTTGAGTGACTTACACTGTATGTCTTCCCTTTTTAAGGTTGTCAAAGATGGCTGATGTGGAAGAAATTCAACCAATTGTCTGTGATAATGGAACTGGAATGGTTAAGGTTAGTAAGCCAAGCTGTTACACTTCGTATCCCAATTTCTTCCTGGAGGGGTTGGGTGGGCAGTGGGAAAGGGTTTATTGCACTTCAGACCATGTCTAGGATGCATGGTGGTAATAAAAAGATCTGATAAGTTTGTGGACATAATTCCATTTGCTGATGACTCACATGTCCATATGGAGTGTCTCTCTTACATCTTATGACTGGAGTAAAAGATTTAAGCTTCTGTTACTTATATGCCTCTCTTCTAGTTGCACTAGCATAATATGTACTATTGACAGTCTCAACTTTGACCTTTTTTCCCTTGGAATTCTCAGGCTGGATTTGCTGGTGATGATGCTCCTAGGGCTGTGTTTCCAAGTATGATTGGCCGACCTAAACACACTGCTGTGATGGTAGGGATGGGTCAGAAAGATTCTTACATAGGTGATGAAGCTCAGTCAAAAAGAGGAATGCTTAGTTTGAAATACCCCATTGAGCATGGTATAGTAAGTAATTGGGATGACATGGAGAAAATTTGGCATCACACTTTCTATAATGAGCTTCGCATTGCTCCGGATGAGCACCCTGTACTACTGACTGAAGCACCGTTAAACCCCAAGGCTAACAGGGAGAAAATGACCCAGATTATGTTTGAAACCTTCAATGTCCCTGCCATGTATGTAGCTATCCAGGCTGTCTTGTCTCTTTATGCCAGCGGTCGTACAACAGGTTTGTGGATGAACAATTTTTTTTTCTTTTAACTTGGTTTTGTATTCTGTCATTCTGGTTGTAGTAAAAACTGGGGAATGATCCCCAAATAGATGTCAATTATAAAATATCTTTATTTGCTTGGGAAGCAAGGTGGACATGACTTCTAGTTTGTCATTTTTCATTCAGTCTACATTCTCTTTTTGGTCCTTGGTGCATAATTTTGTTTTCTGTGCAGGCATTGTCATGGATTCTGGTGATGGTGTTAGCCACACGGTTCCAATATATGAGGGTTATGCACTGCCCCATGCAATCCTGCGGCTGGACCTTGCTGGTCGTGATTTAACGGAGTATTTGAGGACCATTTTGACTGAGAGGGGGTATGTCTTCACAACGGCTGCTGAACAAGAAATTGTTCGCGATGTGAAAGAAAAACTTGCTTATGTTGCCTATGATTATGAGCAAGAGCTGGAGACTGCCAAAAGCAGCTCTACACTTGAGAAAAACTATGAGTTACCAGATGGGCAAGTGATTACAATTGGATCAGAGAGGTTTCGTTGCCCAGAAGTTCTATTCCAGCCAGCATTAATTGGAAATGAGGTTGCTGGCATCCATGAAACAACTTACAGATCCATTATGAAGTGTGATGTTGATATCAGGAAGGATCTGTATGGGAATGTTGTGCTGAGTGGTGGATCAACGATGTTCCCAGGAATTGCTGACCGCATGAGTAAGGAACTAATTGCTCTTGCTCCCAGTAGCATGAAGATAAAGGTTGTGGCTCCTCCTGAACGAAAATATAGTGTCTGGATTGGTGGGTCGATATTAGCATCTCTAAGCACCTTCCAGCAGGTACGCTAAGATTTTCTGAGTTTTTGGACAATATGTTCTTCAACATTTTGTTAGTTTAGATGGCTGTTGTATGGATTACATGTATCATTTAAATGTTGCAGATGTGGATAACTAAGAGCGAATACGATGAATCTGGTCCAGCAGTGGTTCATAGGAAGTGCTTCTGAGTTAGAGGAAGAGATACATGGTGTTTGCATCATTACTTTGGTTTAGCTGAATATTGAAGTCTGTTCCTTTGTAATGGAACGCTTTAGAACAGAAAATGAACCTCGACTTGGTGCCAAGCAATATATGTAGTAGAAGGGTGCTTCAGGACTAGATCTTTTTTGCTTTTGTTTTGTCTTAGGTACTGTGGTTTAGCTGATTTGAAGTTGGTACATCGGAAAATTTCAATTCTCTGTTTCACTATTTTTCTTGAATAGTGGGTTGCTTTTTGTTAATATATTTCCTACGACTATATTGATGTTAGTCCCAAATTGCTGTGTTTTTACTCGAGGAAAATTCTGCCAGGCTTTTTTCGTCTGTTCTAAAATGATGTTGGAGCTCATTCTTTTCATCACCAGTTAATTTATTTTAGGGCTTGAACTGTTTCTACCAGCAACTATGGTTCGTCAATCACTCATGGCAGATACTAGCCCCCATTGATACTAACGTCAATTAGCCCTAGCTGCAGTGATGGCTAATGCATTTTTCCCTCTTTTTCTCTCTTTTACTTGATTTGCAAAAGATAAAGTTGGCTTTGTTATTATGAAGCTTCAGAAACCTTCCTTAGCAAAAACCTGTTCAGCATGTCTTTGTGACACTTGAACAGCAACGCAGAAGAGCTGAAAATTTTGCCTTCTCTCGGGGATAATCCATGGTTAAGGACGTGGTACTTGATGGTATGATATGTATGGATGGGGTTTCAGATCTTCCAGTTATCATAATACTTCATCTATATTTTTTAAGCTGATTTTTATTAAAACAACGTGGAAATTCATTGCCCATCTTAAGCAATAAGGCAGAATTGACATTGCATCAAGATATGCCTTGAACTTCTGTGTCCGTTTGGCTGTTTTTGAGTAATCTGCTTGCTGTTATAGTATTTGTCACTTTTTAGCGCTAAAACCTTGTGAATTGAGTGTTCAATGAATAAATGTTCAATGTGATTGATGCTACTCTTGAAGCAGTGGGATCTTTTTACCAGTTGTGATTTCTACAATGTTCTATGTTTACTACAACGCATGTCGTCTTTCTCCCTTCTTCATTTCTTGGGAAGAGAAAGTGGGAGGTATGTAAGCTTTTTATGTTTCTGCTTTATCTTTAAACATCATGTCTCGCCAGCTCACCATGCTTTGTTCTTTTCTCTTCTGGTGTTATCTTCAGCTGTTGAGCTCAGTCACAACGCATGTATCCTTTGCATCGAACTACCTTCTTTTCTCCTTTATGTCAGTCGATTGTTGATATTAGCTACAATTTGGTAGCTTAACAGCATCATCAATTAAAAATCTTGTGAACTTTGTGTTTTGATTTAAAGCATGTCTAAATTGATTGCTAAATATCCGTACAATAGGTAGTAATGTTATTGTCACTTGAATTTATCACTGCCTTTTGTCTTTTAATAGGTTCTCTTTCAACAAGATGCAAAAAACAAAGAAGGAAAAGAATCTTGATTATTAAAACTTGCATTTCACTGTCCAATTCATTCTCATTTTTATTTTTTTTCCAAAAATAGTTGTAGAGGCTCCTTTTCCCTAGAGGTACTCGACTTTCTAAAGTTTATTTGGCATTATTTGCCGATACCAACTGGAGTAACAAATTTGCTTGTATTTAAGTGATTTACTCTATCCAAACACCTTTTTATCTCACATACATCACATCAAAATAGTGCTACAGTATTTTTTTAAAAAAATTATTCCAAATAATCTACTATCCAAACACACCCAGAAAAAGAGAGGCAGAAAATAGTTTAAATATGTTTATCTGGAAAAGGATAATAATGGAAATTTATGCTTCAGAATTGTGGTTGTCATTGGATAAAGCTAGTAAAAGATGCTGGATTTAAGTAGCCAATCATCAGTTGTTTGGCTAAGTCTTTGTTGGGGTTTGATCCTGTCGACTCTGAATTGTATTCTTTGGACATATTTGAATTTGTCTTCCTTTGATTTCTTTTGGTTGGCACAATCTATGGAGCTATTAAGATATTTGTATCCCTGAATGCACGTCTAAAATTCTTATGGAATTTATGAAGACATATTAGTGGTGTGGCAGTTTCTATCCTTGATGGATATCTTGTTTCCATATAAAACAGCACATTTAGTATTTGGTGTATATTGTATTGTCCTGACTCATGAGTGTTTAATCTCTCTGGAAATCTGGTCATTAAGATAGGTCGTGAAATATTAAGGGTGGATGTTCTCTCATGTTTTGATTAATTTTGCTTTTAGTTGGATTGCTAGTTTGCATGATTCTAAATTGCTATACATGGTAACAGGGGGTTTCTGCCACTGTTTACGGGATGAATAGTTTGGCCGCTTCTTTAAGTGATGTTAGCTATCATGTCTATGCATGATGCTTCAGTCTTTTGTGCCTCTTTGAAACTCATGCAGGTTGCTGATAAATCTTCTCAGCATTCGTGCAGCTAAGGGACGTGAGCCAGTGGATAGATTGTATCGCTTAAGGTTCTCATCAGGTTTGGTTGCATATTCTTCCTGGAAAACCATATTGGATCAAACAACAGTGAGAACCAGCATTGAGTACGGTTCCTCATATATCCTTTAGTCTGTTCACCATGGTTAAAGGGTTCCTTTTGACCTGACAGTAGATTCTTCTTATATCTCATGATTAACAAAATATGACAAATAACACAGAATTAGTATTAAATATCTGCTAGTCTTTGCAATGTCAAAAAGAAATAACTGTAGCCAATCATATTGGATTAAGACTTGAAATTCCAAAGCTATTGGGGCTTCAAGCATTTCTTATTGCCACTGCCTTCTAATTGCTTAGGATAAAATGCAGGTGTGGACCAGCATAGAGTGCCTATTGATGGCAGTAATCTATTTAACACTCGCAAACATGATAGATTGTTGTCTAGATTAACATGCTAAGTTTAATCCCTTAAGATTGGTCATATGCAGTCTCTTGGTATTTTAACATGCCTATTGGTTTATAAGTTGGAGAGTTTTCTGGAAAAAGTTGCCCACAAAGTACTTTTGTAAATTAGTCTGAAACTGGATGCCTATGGCCACTCACTCGATTTGCTCTTCTTGCTTCCCGTGGTTGTTTGCTTTCATCTGGTATAAAAATCAAAACTGTAGTTTTCTTGTAACTGGCACAAACTCAATGATGTCTTCAAATAATTGGATCTCTCCTGTTTTTTATCGGAAAGGATGGTTCCAGAAATACATGTTCTCTTTATATGTTATTTCAATAGGTCAATTTGCACGTTGATGAATCCATTTGTTTGTGCTATATTTATTGCTATTGGATGTTTAATGGAAGCTTGTATGATGCTTCTGTTATGTGGATACATCAGAAGTTCAGTTCTCCTTAATTCATTTCATAAGTATCCAAGTTGGCTGTTTATTTTGATGTATAGGCTTTGTCTGATCCTGAATAACCAAGAGTTCCTGCTGACTGCCTCCTGGCATAAGTGGACAATTTATATGTCGTACATGGTTTTCTACGCTTTTAGACCAAAATATTGATACTAGTTTATTATTTAGTACTCACTAACAGATCAAATAAAGGCGCTTGGCTAACAATTCACATGGTAGCTTTCAGTAAGTAAACAGGATTCCAAACATAAAAGTAGGATTACTCGAATGAAAGTGCTTGTGGTAACAACTAGATTAACTTATTAATAACCTTATGTCAAAATACTCCCTTTCCTCCTCACCCTCACCCAATAAAAAAAGGCTCCTAATCTTAATTCAGATTGTATGTGAAGTAATTATGATTATATCTCAATATAGACATTTCTAAAAGGGAACTGATGTCACAAATTGAGAGTTACAGTGATCTCAAAGTCATTAAATGATTTTGAACTTCTGGTTGCAGAAACATTAGCCAGTTGTCAAATGGGAAGACACTTGTTTACAATTCCTACTTTTATGGCGTCCTTTTTGTCTTTTTTCTTTTTCGCCACGGCGTTCAAAACAAGGTGAATACATGAAATGTTCTGAACACTCACTTTCATCTATCTCCTCTCTCTCTATGATGCAGAAGATTTATTTGGCCTCATCAGATAGATTTCGAATCGATTTGTGACTCAAATTCGTTGAAGAACTTGCCAACAAGGTATTTTTTCTTCTTATACATTTTCATCAGCACAAGCATTTATCTTGAAATCAAGCATAGATGTTTGCTTGTGTCTATGAAAATCTAGGTCTTTCATTATAATCTTCAGTGCTATATCTTTTCACTGTTGTAAAATTTTATTTAGTTGTTTTACACAACCATGGGGGATGATCTTGCACATGAGACATTTAATTTGGATAATTTCTTGCTTTGGGATTTTTCTCCAATTGTATTTTCAGAGTAGAATTTCCATGTGAAATGATGTGAATGTTCTTTCTAATGTGATATAGGACGCTCATTGGCTTGTGCTTATGTGATGCCAGATAAACAGCTTAACATGCAAAAACAGTGGTTACTGAAGCCAGTCAATGGTCAACAAGAAAGCTACCCTTCATATGATGGATTTGTGTTTCCTCCTAAGTTTTTCCTGGATATGTTGCCTTTTGGAGTGCAAGGACCTGATAAGCCTCTTCTATTGACTGAACATAACGAGGGTAATAAAATAGACAATTTTGTTGGTACTGGTGAACATTTAAATGTTGTGCAAGGTTCAGTTAATGAAATTGAAGGTGGTGGAGGGGTAAAAGAAACTTCACACAAGCGGATAAAATGGACAGATGATATGGTAAAGCTTCTGATTACTGCTCTTTCCTACACTGGAGAGGATGATGTTGCAGTTCAGCGTTTTAGATTTGTGAGTTGCCCAAAGGCAGGCAAGTGGAGAGCTATCTCAAACGTCATGGTACAAAGAGGTTATCATGTAACACCACATCAATGTGAGGATAAATTCTATGATTTGAGCAAAAAATACAGAAGGCTGAATGATTTACTAGGCAGAGGTACAGCTTGTAAGGTTGTAGAGAACCCGAAGCTTATGAACTCAATGGATCTGTCTAATGAAGTAGTGGCAGAAGTCATGAAGATTCTAAGTAGCAAACAGTTGTTCTTTAAAGAAATGTGCTCATATTATAATGGGAATCGGTTTTTTCTTCCTCATGATCAGTCTCTCCAACATTTAGTTAAAGTGGCTCTTAAAGCTAAAGGCAAGCTCTCTCAATATGTGAGTCATGAGCTGCCTGCAAAAAGAATGAGAGAGCTTGAAGATATTGGAGTTTCAGGTTTCAGGAGTGCTTCTGATTGCAATAGAAAATCAGCATATCATCTATCAAACAAGCAGACTGATCCGATTTCTCTTACGAACGAGGGTGGTGAGGGAGACCGGTCTCAGGATGATTGGATGACATCTCGCTTACTGCACTTGGAGGAGCAGAAATTGCAAATACAGGAGCAGAGACTCGATCTGGAGAAGTTTCTCAGGGACACCCAACAACAGGACTTGAAGTTGGAAAAGATGAGGCTGGAAAATCAGGTTATGAGGCTTGAGAATCAACGGTTGGCTGTTAAACTGAAATACTGGAAAAGAGGTCCTGATTGAATGCTGTCTCAATACAATATTGTCTAGATAATGCAGGCGTCAAATAAGCATAGTAGCATCATTATTGAAATTGATCTTGTTGTTTTGTTGAATGTTTTTCACAGGCAGCAAATGAGCATTTGGAAAGTCTTATGCAGCAACTGATGGCAAGTTTTGTAAAGTCATTATCCAGGTTAAGTTTCTGAAGGAACCGGCTTGCTGATGTTTAAGCAGTATCTCCTTTTTCTTTTTTTAGTTGATGTTTCGTGGATTGATTTCTGTAATTTCCTAGCTTGAACTTGTACTTGAATTGGAAAAACCCGGTTTTATCTCGTTGCTATTTCTATAGATATTTGCTTCACTACTACATGCTTCTCGTTGCTATGTTTAGACAATTTTGCCTCAAGTGGATTATATCTTAAAATTCCTCTGCTTAATAGTGCCACTGGCATACCTATAATGGTCGTGATTTGGCAGTTTTGGGTTCTCCATCTCAGTATCCTAATCCACAATTCTCTTGTCACCATATTGTTTTTACACGTTCACATGCACTCGGTCGTATTTCGCATCTGATTAGTTGTCCGTCCGACCGGATGACCAGAAATGTGAATGCGTATATAGTGTAGCTGGCCGACTTATGTGCAAGATATAAGATCCAGTTTGCAGCAGATCTTTTTCAGAGTGGAAAGAGCGAGTTTGCAGTCGATTGTAAAGGAGGAGGAGGAGGAGAAACTAGAAAGACGAAGAAGAAGCAGAGAGAAAAAGAATAATAAAGGACATTGACCTGAAATGAACTTCTTCTAATAATTTATCAACTGTCAAAAAACAAGAAATTCGTACACACCCTTTCCCAAAAACAGATATTCACCGACTTAAATCAATCACCGGTAAATCCCGCATTTCTTTTCACTGCCAGCAGAGCATCCCCTGTTCCCACCCTATAGATAATATTATTGAAAAATATATCATGAGTTGCTAGAATTTATAAAACGTCGTCCATCCTATTCCTTTTTGCTTTCTTCTTTTGTTTCTTCTGCAACATTTGTATCCTTGGCTGGTTCCTCAGCCGGCTTGCTCTCAGGAACGGCCTCTGCTGCCTCAGCTTTTGGTTCTTCAGCTTTTTCTGCTTTTGGTTCTTCAGGTGTTTCTGATTTCGGCTCTTCCGGGGTTTCTGCTTTTGGTTCTTCAGCCTTTTCTGTCGTGGATGGCTCGGCTGGTGCCTTTAATTTTAACACACACACACAAAATTAAAAAATAAAAAATAAAAAAAGAGAGAGACTTTCGGATCATATCATTCGCATTTACAAAGTAGATCATAATACATGATGATGATGGCATCTAAATCCTGTACGTAATAATGCGTTCGTTGAACAAAGAATTAGTGAGAGATTGATGCATTTCACTTACTGCCTCTGCGGGAGCACTTTCCTCAGCCTTCTTTTCTTCCAGGGCGAGGACCTGTGGCACCTCGGTGGTGGTCTCCTCCTTGGCTGGCTCCGGTGGTGGAGCTGTAGCCTCTTCCTTCATGCCCTTTTGAACGCTAGCACAGGCACCCATTTTTTTTTTTTTTCTAGTATTTCTTCAACGACAGATGCAGAAGCAATCCCTTCCTCTCTCTCTCCCTTTCTTTGATGCGCAGGCAAACCTTTCTCTCGCAAATTTTGGCTTTGAGGAGAGAAAGATTGAGCAAATTACTCAAGAGAGAAAAGGAGATTACTCAAATCGCGGTGATCAAATCATTGGTAAACTCGAGTTTATATAGGGGCACGATTTGCTGTTTCCGACATTCTATCCACGGTGAGGAAAATTTTCAGGGAGCCATGCCAAATACAGCTAATTTTTATTTGGCCTAAATATGCTATTAAACGACAACCATCAAACAAGCCCATTAAATAGAGGCTATAATTCCAGTATGATGAAATAGAGGTCGTAAATCCTAGTGCATGTGGACGACGGTTTTGCGGTTTTACTGCTATGCATCATCTTTCAATGCTTTATATTATTATTTTTTTTAATTAACCCCGCCCCGCGCATTGGTTGAATTTTCTGGTTGGGAACATGGAAACATTTGACTAAATTGGATTCTGCTGCTTTGACTTTGAGTATATGTCTCAAATGTAAAAAGTTTATAAAGTTTTAAAAAAAAAAAAAAAAAAGAAAGAACCATTCATCATTGAAACTAAAATTTTTTTTTTCCGACAAATTTGGGAAAAAAACCTTAAATGGTGGATGTCCGGAACCAGTGCCTTGTGTAGCATTTAAACTTGACTGAATAATACCTAATAAAGTGCAGGAATTGGTTAAAGCAACTAAAATAGTACAAGGTGAGCTCTAAAATCTGGTCAAAATAATTAAGTAAAGGCTCCAAGGACAAATTGTCACAAGTGTTTGCTAACCATAAAAAGAACTCTGTAATTTAAGAAGGATCAAGCCTTAACCGTTTAAAGGGATTTGCTGTTACAATATTTTAAGTCTCCATAGCCAACACGTAGGTATATGGGTAAGCATAACAATGAAGGAGACTTTACAGAAAATTAATTGATTGTAACCCATGTCCGAAAAGTTTCTATTTAACATGGACTTGGGGAGGGGAATGTTGGGTTGGGTGGTGGTCCAGTAGAAGGATTGTAAGTAAAAAAAAAAAAAAAAAAACTGGGCCCAATTAACCCTATATATATATATATATATATGAAACCGCATACATCATCAAATACATCATCCCCTACGTCATCAATGCCATTAGGTATCCCACTGGCTCTCGTGTTCTTGGATATCTATGTGCAACCTAATCAAAACACAGTCCCATTGCAATTGCATCTCCTTGTTAAATGTCGGTGCAATCTTGGTTTCTTTCATATTTGCTAGCTTGTTATTATATTATATGTATTATATATATTCCCATCCCATAATTCCACCTCTTCAACTCCGTCTCTACCCTATCAAACCCTAAAAAGTGGTTCGAATGGCAACCATGAGCAAAGTGGGTGACGGGTTGAAGGCAACAATCCTAATGGTGGTGGTACAGGTAATTTTTTCAGGGATCAATATTATGTATAAACTCGCAGCCACTGATGGGATGGATCTCAGGGTTTTGGTGGCTTATCGTTTTCTTTTTGGCGCTGCTTTCATTGTTCCCGTTGCATTCTTTCTTGAAAGGTCCGAAATCATATTTGTAACTGCTAATGTTTACTAATATTATTATAGTTTTCCTTCTCTTTGACGTGTTATATATGTTTTACCTGAATTACATTCTGGAGTTCATGCTATAATTTCTTGATTGATACCGTTCAGTCATGCTGATTTTCTGGAGTTAAAACTTCATGAAGATTTTTAATGTTCATCACCATTTAAGTTTGCTTGCATGGCTTGTGGAGCACTGGAGGGTTTTGTGGAAACCTTTGGTAATATTTTGCAAATCTACGGTTTTTGTTCAAAATTGATAGAAATCAACTTTTTTCACATGTTCAGCAAATTATGTGTCCATATTTTGCAGAAACAACTTTTGGTGCACTTAGCAACTCCCGTTCTAATTGAAAATTGTGTAGGATGGATATTCACGGGATATCGAAATTTTCTCTCAAAACAAATTCAAACGGGGCCTTATTTTTCGTTTTCAAATTAGAGCTAGAGGATTGTGCTGCATAGATATTTTTTTTTTATCTAGTTTCTCAAATTGAAGTTCCCAATTTCTTTATTCTCAAACTCCAACATATTACTATTAAACACCTCGATCATGACAAAGTTCTAATACGGCTACCTTGATCCTGTACTGAATATTGCAGGAAAAAGAGGCCAAAACTGACCTGGAAAGTGTCCTTATTCGCGCTTCTTTGCGGGTTATTTGGGTAAGTTTGAAATAATTCTATGTTCAACCACTGAGTTTGGCTCAATGGCCACCACCAAAGCCTGTAAGGCTTGGTGGAATGGAAGGTCAAAGTTCAACCTTACCTTCTAGTCTCCACCGGTTTTCCCGTTAGCCTCTTCAGATCTCCCTTTTTTCTAGTATAGAATAAATATAGGTCCATCGTATCCAGAAAAAAAAAAAAAGAAAGAAAGAAAGAAAGAAAGAAGAAATAGTTCTATGTTCTCTTTTTTTTTTGTCAAAAGAAATAGTTCTATGTTCTGTGGAGTACAATTATTCGTTTTCAACTCGGAAGCTTTACTTCATGGTGTTCTTTTAACACGTGGAAACTCCTATGAAAAGCACGGACCTACCAACCTATACTACTGTAGTTAGCCAACCGTACCAATGCAACACCTCAGTGCAGGTGCTCATTCTAGCATACATTACCAATGCAACTCAATTCAGGTACCCATTCCTACATGCATTATTTGCCCTTCTGTTTATTGGGTTAGACTTTTTACCATATACCTTCATAAGAAAGATTCACTCTTCAGTGTTCTTGTTCATAGTCATAGCCTCAAGATTGTTAGTTATTCCAAAAATGTTGGTGTGGAGATAATCTCTAAAGGGCTTGTTGTTGGTAGCTTAAACTAGAACTAGAAATTCTTAGGCTAGAACTCGAATTTATTATCATGGATCGTTTAATTCGCTTACGATATCATCAATGGTTTCTACACTAACTGAATACTTAGTCTATCTCTGACAGTTCTAACTTTTGTAACTAATTTGGTGGAAAGTACAAGAGGCATACCGCTTTGGAACTGAACACTGGTTGAGTTAATATGGTAATGTATAGATTCACTAAATCATGGAATTTCTCATGTATTTGTATGAGAGATTTAGATTGTCAAATAACGAATTATAACACCCCAAATAATTTTTTTTTAAAAAAAAAACCACTAGTGATATGTTTCCTTTTTCGTCTATCCACTAAAATTGTTTGGTTTTGTTTACTGCAGTGGCGCACTGGGGCAGAATCTGATGTTAGAAAGCTTGGTACTTACGTCTGCAACATTTTCTGCAGCTATGGTCAATCTGATACCTGGTATTACCTTTATAGTAGCCGTTTGTTTGAGGTATGTGCCTCTCGAGTCGCTATGATTATAGATTCTTTTTATTCATTTCTTGACTTGATTTTTTGACTTCTAATTGTAGCTGGAACAATTTCCATCCTGATTTGTGGTTTCATTGAGATTAACTTTTCCTACATTTCAGGTTGGAAAATTTAGGGTGGCATACACTGGCAGGTAAAGCAAAGGTGTTGGGAACATTGATGGGCATTGGCGGGGCAATGTTGTTTACATTCTATAAAGGCCCGAATATCACAATTTGGGAAACAAACTTTAACCTTATGAAAATAACTAGTCATCATCCATCCCATGCTGCTGAAACTGGTAACCTCGCACTTGGTGTTATCCTGGCAATAGTCAGCTGTGTCTTCTACTCCCTCTGGTTGATTATTCAGGTGAGCTCGAGAAAATTAACTGTAACTAAGATCAATTATTACCGCTTCTTTAATTCTTGCAATATACTACAATTTTGATTTTGTAATTGACTTTCTGCGTTTCATATTCTGTTTCTTGAAATAGGCCAAGGCAGCTGCAGTGTACCCATGTCCTCAATCATTTACGGCACTCGTGGTTTTCTTTGCATCACTTTTCGGTACTGTTTCTGCACTTTGCATGCAGCGAGACTGGAGTCAATGGAAGTTAGGATGGGATATTAGGCTCCTAACGGTAGCATATGCGGTAGGTCAATACTAAGACAAAATTGAACATCAACTATTTCTGGCAAAATATTATTGAAGTTTTCTGTTCGTTTAACATGCAATCATACGATCACATGCTCCGTGCTGCTTAATTTGCAGGGGATTGTGGGCTCAGGAATCATGTTCGTAGTGATTGCTCAAGTTGTAGGAATGAGAGGTCCAGTGTTTGTGTCAGTTTTCAATCCACTGCTGCTTATATTTGTTGCAATAGTCGGATCACTTGTACTGGATGAGAAGCTGTACTTGGGAAGGTACGTTTGTCACACACAAAAATGTGCCAACTTTCTTCTTTATCATGTACTGTATCCACTTCAATGTCAATTGCCAAATATATATATATATATATATAGTTTATATGTATATGCTTGATGGTGCATGGCTAAGGTTGCCACTACTACGTTTTCAAGAAAGAAAAATAGAAATGCTGAATTGCCACCATGCAAGATCATCAACTCCAATATTCATTTTTCCCGGAAGTGCAGTTTTATGAAATTTTACGTGTCTTAGTCATGGGATTCTATATAACTAGTTCTACTAATACTTTTGTGTGCTACAGCTTGCTTGGAGGCATTCTCATAATTGCTGCATTATTTGTTGTCTCGTGGGGAAAAAGCAAAGAGATTAAAAAGATTACTCAACCGGTGCCAGAAGAGGACACGAGCATTGAGGATCAAGAAAGAGAGAAAAGCAGTGACAGGAATAACGATCAGTTGGTGCAAGAACAGAAGAACGTCAGTATTGGAAGTCATGCAGACCAAATCGAGATTACTATTACTAACCCTAAGTAGATAATTGTGGGCCATTATATAGTCCTAGATTTAAAATGTGAAAAATGGAGAAAAAACCTAATAAAAAAAAAAGTTAATGAACTGTTGGGGGTTATCTTTTTTAGGGGTTTCAAATCGTCTGGGGGACTGTTACATTTGATTTTTGCCTGTTGTACAGTAGCTATGCAGGGGAAACAATTTTGTTGTTATATGCTGTGACCAATTATTTTCTCTCAAATTTGAGATTTTGTCTATTAATTTAATCTCCACTTCAACTTACGTTGTGGGAGAAATCATTTCCTGCCTATAGATGAATTTTTGTGTTAAATAATTGAAACGATGAACAGAAATGATATTTGGACTAAAGATTGATCTATTTATGTGGGAAATTAAGTTTAAAAAGGAAAAACATGATAATTCTTTTTTTTTTTTTTTGGAAAATTGCTTTTTTCCCCATGTATGTTGGTTCTCTATGACCTTACATCAAGTAAAAGCATTTAGTACTGGTTGTCCTAAGTTCTGTAATACTGATTGATTTTTTTTTTTTTTTTTTTTTTTTTTGAGCACACTGATTGATGTTGTACTTAGATTGACGGATACGTACAATATATACCTAAGGTAAACCCAAACCTACCCTACCAAATGTATATACTATCTTTTGAGGGTTGATCTTTCAACTATATCCAGATTTCTACTTTGGTATCTAAATTCCAAAGTGAGTCACTTTAATACTTAGAACATAATATTCATTTCAATTAAGTAAAATTCCTTCACTTGAGTCTTTAAAATATAAACGTTTTGCTAACACCTATGGTAAGTATGGTAGCATTTTGGAGGCTATTCAAATTAGGACTATCAATCCAAATTTCTAAATCGAGTTTTGACAAACCCAAGTTTGACTCACAAATTAAATAGAGTTTTTGGACTTTTGGACTCGAGCCTAAATTAGAAGGTTAAAGCCCAACTCATACTTTTATAAGAGTTTCGAGTTTAAATCTGGTTCAACCTGAACTCATAAATAAATATATAATTATATATAATGTATATTTGACTCTAATAAAGCCTATGCTCAACTCACATTTAATTCAGGCATAATATTCAGATACAAGCTCTATCCTGTCAAATTAGACTCGCGGGGTAGCTCGAGCCCATTAACAATCCTATTCAAAATATATTGAACAAATTTAACGCATCCTCTCATAAATAGTAGATGCTCAACATCTCCAGAAAGAAGGGTACGTATTACAATTGTAATTATCAATTGTGAGGGACACCAATGGGGCAAACTTTAATGTTCCTATTTTATTACTGAGGTGAAAGGTAAGCAATGAAGTTACCTCATGTAAGATCCATAGACAAATGGAGAACAATTTTGAAGATAAAAATTTGTTTGCCACTGAAATTCTTTTCTAAAACTGCTCCTACAACGTTAAGAATTCTAACATAGCATTGCCATAATCTTGGGGATCCAAATTTCAAAACTAAAATCCCACAATACACATGACCATGTCCTCAATTCACAGGATCTCATCTGTGCAGATAACATGGTAAGCATTTGTAAGCGCTAGATTTTGTATATAGGAAATGAATTATGAAGATCTGTCTTGTGATAAAAAAAAAAATTCAAATGTGTGCACTATTATTTACATTTCACAGAATACAAACATTTAAACCATTTCCCTACCACAACAAAGCAAAGCATATCATGTATTTTCGACCCACATTGTTGCCCTTGCATAAGTGAACTGGTTTCGTCAGTTTTGATTTCCATCGTCCATTTAAAGCGTGAACCAAAACGGAATTGAAAAGTACTTGGAATAAATACTACTACTTCTTAAGTGTTGTAAAACTAATAAAATGAAATACTATAATAGGAATTGAAATATTAGGGAAATGAGTAGAGGAATGAAGAATGATTTTCTTATATTCCAACTAATATAAAAGTCATTCCAAAGGGTGTCAATGTACCTCTATATATAGGTACTACAAGATTAAAGGAACATCAATCCTATTAAACACCCACTATTACAAGAATATGAAGAAACTTATGAAACGGTTTCTCCACTACATGAGTAGATTTATGGATTGTAACTTCTATACATAATATGACCATAAATCATGAATTAATCCTCTTGGGAATACAAAGGGACATCCACACTTTAAATTGTTTCATAACATTAAGGCCTTACTTTATGTACTTTCTGGTTCCAATCTCTCTATAAGTCCGGAACGCGATAGACCGCTCTAAACTGCACCGTTAGTCCTGGTGAGAGTTGGACAGGCAGTCCGCTAACCCTTTGGTTCGCCTTAGGGGAAGGTGGGGCTGTCACAGTCATTATCAGAATGGCACTTCTTCTTTTTTTTGTCAGTAACGATATATTTGTATAATCTATTCTATCTTAATTTAGGGGAGAGAGGGAGTCTAAGGAGGCTGTGGTAGGGAGCCAGTGGGTATACAGACCCAACTAGACCAAGGGAGTGCTCTGGCACAACTCTTAGATTTTTTTCGCTACAGGTGATGTTTCAACCCTCACCTACAGCCTAAGGAGGGACTTAAGCCCCTCCTTGGTGGCCACTGAGCCATTGGCCCAGTGGTTATCAGAATGACACTTCAAATGGCCTGAGTGGTGGGATGGAGGAAAATCCTGATCAAGTCAGATTGCAAAGCAGCAATTGACCTCATCACTAGCATTAATGCATAGGATGGGTACGTAGCAACCATTCTGGAAGATATTATGAGTTTATTTAAAATAATTACTGTAACACATTTTATGTTGTGATATATGTGAAATAAAAAAATATATTAAAATTTGTCTTTATAATGCAAGTAGATTATTTTTTTCTCAAATCATCCAATCCAAACACACTCAGACCTTGCAAAAGGTTTTGAGCTTGGCATATTCCTTGTTGTGCCTAGATCAGTTAATGTAGGAAGTCATACGTTAACACATTTTATAACAAAACTACTTAATGACATAGAATGGGAAAATAACTTCCCAGTTTGGCTAACAGAAGCTGCAAAAAATGATAGGAGGGCTGAGACCCCTTTTTTGTAATTAACTTTTGTACTTTCAATTGTTAATATATATATATATATATATATATATATACACACACACAAAATATTGATGTTTGTTGAAAAATATGTCATTATCATCGTTCTTGTTTTTCGTTTTAGGAAGAAAAGGCCAAAATTACATTGGAAAGTGCTTCTCTTCAAGTTCTTTCAGGTTATTTGGGTAAGTCGAAATACTTCTCCCTTTTTTTTGGGTGTTTCTACAACATGATTTTTTCCTACAAAAAACTCTTCACGAAATCTTGGACTTAGCTAGCGAAAATGAATTCACTCATGAAATTGCATTATCCAATATACGCTTATCTACGTGGCATTATCCAACAAACACTTAAGTGAGATTACAATATTCCTAATTTCATTATTTTTTGAAATTAGGAATATCATAATCGCACTCTACTTTTCTGTTAATCTCATTTTCACTATTATTTTTATCATAAAAATTTTCATGTATTAGACTATATGATAAAATAAATTATGAAAGTGTAATTAATATTTAAAAAAAAAAGAGATTACTATCTCTCTGCACGTAATCACTTGCAATTAGACCATGGTGTGAAAAAGCATGGACAAGAACTTGATGCGGTTGTGTTTTGTGAGTTCTGTCCAGTTATTGTACGTGTTTAAATTTTTGATGTGCAAATACATGAAAATATCGTATTGAATATATGTTAAATATTTAATTTTTGTACACTACTTTTATTACGAATATAACAATGCAAAATAATTGTACATTAAGTAATATAAAATGTACAACAATCAGACTGAATCGCATGAAACTTTAACCAAGTCCTTTCCCCAAAAGCATCGAGGCACCTTGGAAAGTAGAAATTAGCCCCTGTTAAGAAGTTGTTTAGATTAATTTTGTCGGTAAAACTAACCTCAAAATAGAGTTAAAAGATGAACTAAATTATTTAATAATCGAATCTAATTCATTTGATAAGAGCTCGTTCAAGTTTGATTCACCAACTAGTGAAGTCAAGATTGAATAGTATTTTATATTTAATAACATTCAAATTCAATAAAAAAGTGATTCAAATTCGATTCGATGAATAAATAATTTAAATTTAAATAAAATTTTAATTTTGTTAAAATAATTAAATAAATTTGAATATTAGAACGATGGATTTGATTAAAGTAATATACACCCCTATTCCAAAAATCCCTATTCCAAAAATTGAATTAGTCCAGTACAAGTTCGGTGCTGTAAAATTCAATTGACTGATAGAGGTCAAACCGTCCATTCAAAGGGACCGGACCAGACAGGTATTCAAAGCTGACGGGCGTTTGCCATGATTACTAGTCCAGTCCAGCTTGCCCGTTGCCAGGACAAGTGGCTCTAAGCAAATCTAATCCTAATCTAGTGGCCACCTGCTTTCCCACTGTGATATCTTTATAAGGATCGGAAACCAAACTGAAGAAAGTAATTCCCTTGTCCGCAAACGCGTTACACTGCAGCCAGTTACAATTTACAGTCACATTCACCCCCAAAATGCAGAAGCAGAGAGCAGCCCTTGCATTTCTTCTGCTTCTTTTCATAGTAGCGGTGGATTTGGAGGTTCCCATCTCAGCTCAAGTCAACTGCGACGATGCTTGTACCACCGGCTGCGTTAATCCTGACCGTACGTTATTCACTCTTCCTTTTTATCTGGGATATTTCCTTGAATAACTTTACATAAGAAACTGGCCGGGACTTCAAATGATTTACTAGTTTTTCGTTTTCCTTTTTTTTTTTTTGGGGCTTCCGCTGGATTCGCTGATTTTGTGTTTATTTTCATCTTTCAGCTAGGCTAGAGGCACGTTGTAATCTCAAGTGCCAGATAAGGTGCGGTCCAGGTAATTCCCTGCTGCTTTTCAACTAGAAAATTTTCTTGATTAATTGCCACCCCCACCTCACTGCCCCAGTTAAAGCTATGATTTTTCTCCAAACCCGTCGAAGTATTGGGATATCTAGAACAGATCTACCGTTTGCCCTGGCTCCTTTCCTAAATGTTGATCAGTCCACCAAAAGTTTGGGCTAGCATGTTGTTTCTCTGGAGAGGAATATCATCATTTCTGGAAATGGAAGCTAATCCATTAGGCTGTGGCCGACATATCTAGTAGTGCGCAGTACTAGTACAAAAGCAAGACTGAAAAATGGATCCTACATATTGCTCTTTGGTATTACACTTTTACTAGGTCTGTTCTGTTTCCATCTTCGTCTTTTGTATGCTTTGATGATGATGAATCAGATTTTTGGATGTCAGTTTTAGGCTGCCTTTTGTCATTCTGTCTTATGTCTAGTAGCATTTTCAGCTTAATATTAATGTTACCACTGGCCAGTGGCAACTCCACTAGAGGATGAATGGCTGAATTAAATCTTAAAAAGATATTTATGGGTATGATAGAGTTGGAGGCAGAACTACAGAAAAAAGGTTGTTAGAATATCTTTCTCCTACATTAAGCTTAGATCCACACACTTTAGCTGTTACAGTCGTAACCTTGTGAATAAAGTACCTTGCAAATGCAATTAGTGGAAGGAGATTGGGTAATTTGGTACTCAATTTTGAGAATTAACAGAAAAATTTGGAAAGCAAAGTAGAATTTATACAAAGATTTGAAAATAAGACCCTTCCTTCATCTAAATTTTTTATTTATTTATTCATAATAATAATTTTTTTAAAAAAAATCCTTCATAAAATCAATGTAATTATCTTCTTTTTTTTTTCCGCAGTTGAGATTTGCTTGGTTATGTGATCTCTTTATTCTTGTACAGATGATGCTCGAGCTAAGCACAATTTAGGTGGGAATTGAATCCATAGTGAAACAAACATCTGGAGCGCGTTGGAATTGGTAAATGCCTAAATGGTTAAAGCTAAGGAGTAAGGTAGAAGTGGAGTTCCAATTTCCACTTGGGTTGTTTGCCAAAGGAGATTTTACTAGTAGTACTGTTTTACTATCATTTACGTCTGTTGTTCTTACGAGTTACCAAGCCAAAAATAAAGAAAATCGGCCTTTCAGCTGCCTTTACTACATAAAAAAATAATTCATGGATTTCCAATTTCGGAAATCAGGAAATCTTGTTGATTTATGTTTTGCTGGCTGCTGGCTTGTATCTCGTACTAATAAGAGATGATGCAAATTTTCAGTGAGTGGTCATGATCATGATGCAGTTCACCGTTTCCATGTTTTTAATTGTCGGTGGTAATTTATAGCTAATAAGTATTCCATCAGCTTCCATCCATTTTTTTGTTTCAAGAAAATAAAAAGTATGTTTGTTTATCCGATTTCGATATGGGTTAATCTTTCTTACACTGACAGAATGTACACTGTCAGTACTGGATGAACAATAATTATATAAAATTTAAATTTAAAATTTAATTTTTGCACACATGTCATGAATTCAACGATGATAGGGTGTATACACTGTTAGTGTATATAAGATTTACTCGATGGATATTGTGAGCACATAAATAAATTCGTAGCAGCAATTGGGTATTGTGTATAATAATATTTCAATATTATGCATGTTTGCTTGACCCATGCTCTGGAGACTGCCGTTTTCAGCTCTGCTGATAAAAATTAGTACATCTTAATTTCAACATGTTTAAGGAAATTCGCTGCTACAAAGAAACTAGAGACTAGAGACTAGAAACCAAACCCACCTGTTACTCCGCTTAATTTTATTTCAGCATCATTCGTGTAATATTAAAAAAAAAAAAAGAAAGGAAGGAAGAAAAAAGAAACCAAACCCATGTATGAAAGCCAAGGGGGTTCATATTAGCCATTATGACTTGAAAATCTTGTAGCGGATTAGGCAAGATCCAGACAGAGTTGAAAAATCTCATGAGTTTCGCCAATTCTGGAAATATTGCAAGGAATTCAGATGGTGCCTCAGGTGGAATGTTATTGTCTCCCCATGATTATAGCAAATGAAATTTGTTTTATGGGCAAAGGAATAAAATAAGTGGGATGTTACTGTAGTTCTTCTAGCCAAGCAATTTGTAATGGAATCTCTGTTGTCCACCACGCAAGCCCAACTCTGCCTCGGTTACAAAACCAGAAGGAAGCTGACATATCAATGCTTAAAAAAAGAACTTTGAGATCATGGATTGGTCGATGATTAGGTTGTGGTTGTTAGCAATGTTTTAAAAACCGGACCGTTAATTGAACCGGTGAAGTGAAAGGGTCGAGGTTCAACTGGTCGGACCGGTTCAACCTCGGTTCAATGAATTTTTTTAAAAATAATTTATATAAATATATATATGTACAAAATAAGACATGTAATGGACTAATTTAATATTTTATATGATGAAAAGTTTACTATTTTTTAATAACTTGGATTTTTAAAAATAAATTTTTTAAATTATAAGTTAAAACAAATAAATTTCATCTCAATTTCAATTATATCTAAATCCAACCCCAAAATATCACAATATTTTGAAATTATACAAAATTCATGTCTCTGAGAATTTAGATATTATGAACTTAAATTTTAATTTACGTTTTGGAATTTAGAGATTGCAATTTAAAAAAGAAAATTTGGAGTTCGAAGGAAGTCAAGAAAATTGAAAATAGAAATGTAAACTTGATAAGAAACAAAAAATAAGATAAAAGTGAGTGGTTGTGGCATTAAATAATTTGGGTTAAAAAAAATTCTTTTTTAACTTTTTTCAATTTAATGGACAAAAACAAAATTAAAAGATGGAAGAAAACATCAATAAATTAAAAATAAAGAGGTTTGATTAAAAAGGGAGTGACAAAAGAAAAGAGGATAGAGAGAGAGAGAGAGAGAGTTGAAAATTAAAAAGAAAGAGCCATGAGGGGATGAGATTTTGTAAGAAAAATGGAAAAAAGAAATATGAGTGTTTGCTTTATATAAATAAGTTATCAAAAAAAAACTAATAAGATGTGATGGTGCAACGGTTAATACATTGGTCTTTTATGACAAAGGTCTTGGGTTCGAATCTTGATAGTTGCATTTTGCAAAACTTTAAAAAAAAAAAAGGGGAAAGCCGAAAACCGGAAAACCGCCGGTTCAATCCGGTTCGGCGGTTTTCACGGTTCAACCGGTCTTTGACCGGTTTTCTAGCAAAGTCAACAATGTCATTGAACCGAACTGGTGCCATGGCCGGTTCGCGGTTCAACCGGTCGAACCGGCCGGTCCGGTCCGGTTTTCAAAACATTGGTTGTTAGGTGCTGAAAGGCAATTGCCCAGATCTTTAATGCTCGAGATGCATTGTGGAAACTCTCCGGGAAAAAAAGCAAATAAAAATTGACTTGTACTAGCATGCTGCTTGTATAGTTTCTAAAGATTTTGTGGATAATTAGTTGCATAGAAAAGTGTAGGAATTGAACTTGGGAAAGCGGGTAACAGCTCTTGTCCGTTTCAGGTTGCGGTGGTTACTAAACACTTTTTTTTGTAAACGTATCGCAAACTCAAACTGGTCTTAACCTAAAACAATGGCCATTTTCGTCCATTTATTTTTTACCCAAACGTTTATTTAAGAGATAAATAATACACCATTTCCATACAAAAATATGTATTTCGTTGAATCAAATAGAGGAAAATGCTCCTGACTAGGGATACTTTAATTAGATGTGGGGCTCTCTGTCGAGAGAGCTAACCGAAGACATTGAGGGAAAAAACCAATTCTGAGTTCTGATAAGTAGATCGCTAATTCCAAGCAGGACAAACCTTCATAAAAGTTCAGTGACCACGAATACATCTTATCTTTTGACCTTTTGTAACACATTTTCTTGGGAAAATGTCACCGAAACCTGCACGTTTCCACTAATTGCACCAACCCACTCGAGCTCTCCACACATTGTTTACCTTTTCTGCCCGTAGTACATATATCCTTGATGTTTTTTGACGAGTATCGGTCTGGGGTAGAACATAAAGACTTTGATTGTCTCGAATAATTTGGCAAGACTACATCCACTAATCTTTCGTGTACACACACACATTTATATATGGATGGTTAAGATATTTCCAATCACGCCTCTCAGTTTATGTTTACGAATTCATGACTATGCTATGACAAGGATATGACTGCGTACATATCCAATAAAGCAAGGATTGGGTATACTAGATTAAAGGTTCGATGATCAACTAATGCAAGTGTGCAACATCTTATTATCCCCTAACTACTCTTATAACTTATAGAAGTATAATGTATCATAACAAAAAAAAAGAGCATATTAATTTTTATGGCTTCAAATTTGATACAATATAGCAAACTCCATAAATATATAGTAGTAGCAATTTGAAGCCACAAAATCTTGTCTGGATTGGCATGTCAATGGATAGGGTTTGAGTTAGGTTCCTTTAATTCAGATCTAGACCCATCAAATTTAGTTAAATTTAAATCCACATTCAGATCCTTGTGGCTCTGAAAAAGTAACTCCATACCTAAATCCTCATGGATTTGGAAATCCAATGGATATCCACCGTATTTTTCTAAACATACTAATCTAAAAATATATTAAAAGTATATAGAGTTAAAAAATAATATAAATATCATCCAATTTTTATTTTTAAATAATAAATTTAATATTCAATAAGTTGAATACAATATTATGAACTTAAAAAAAAAGAATTATTATCAACTACTTCTATTCATTTTCAAAGCTTCAATTATATCCACACCCAATTGTTCATTTGTTTGCTTTCACTTTATCTCCTTTTCCTGAAAAAATTATAATGACAACTAGGATTAGTTTAAAAAAAGAAAACAATCATGAAATCTTACTGTATTCAATCAAATGGTTATAGAATATTATATTATTTTTATAAATTTATTGATATATATACATACGTACATATGTACATACGTACTTACTTATATATATATATCATATATACATGAATCTGAGTAGGGTTTGGTATGGTTTTGGATTTGGATATAAATCATAAAAATTAAACGCCATTCAGACCCATGACTCTCTTACAGAGTTTGGGTTTGTGTTTAAAAAAAGTTAAATCCAAACACTATCCAAATATATTGGGTCTGAATTAGATTTGGCTAAAATCTGACCCATTGACATACCTATTCTGGATGATAAATTTTTATTAAATTTTTTTATGGAATATACTTCTGACACATTTTTCAATTATATTTTAATTTAAAATTATATTACATCATTAAAATAAATTCATTGAAACAAAGATTTTAAAAAGGAAAAATCGTTCAAATGTCCCTCACATTTTGAATTTTTTTTTTTTCCATTTCTCACTTTTAAAAGTGTAATTTTACGTCCCTTACAAATTCACATTGATCAAATTTGGTTCCTATCTAAGTTTTTTACTAGTTTTTGATTGGAATCCACCGATTGCAAAGTATCTGTTGTATTGGCTAGGCTGAGTTAAGTGGACCCCCTTAATGGTCCCCTTCCCGAGTGTCTTATAATATTACAAAGATGCTCGGTGCGGACACGTGGACGGTAGATAGGGGGTCCACGTTTCCATCGGATTTGATCTCAGGAAGAGAGGGAAAGGGCAACCCAGGACCTGGGTTGTGTGGCCCTCCCTGTTCGTAAACTACAATTAATCTGTTTAGGTGAAATTAAATAGAGATATATTACATCGTATGTATACTATTCAAGTAAAATTAAATAGATATATACATGGATTTAAAAATAAAAAATTATTCGTATACATAGTCAATGAGAGATGAAAAAATTCATTTTATGAAATGTGAAGGATGAAAAAATTCATTTTGTGAAATGTAAGAGACGAAACAATTCATTTTATAAAATATGAGAGACTATGAATTGGATTATGTAAAATTTGATTTGATAATTTTGCCCCTAAAAAATGATCTTATGCAAAGCACGTAGTGAATTCTGATCAAAATTAGTCAGAAACTTAGGTAAGGACCAAATTTGATCAATGTGAATTTATAAGGGATGTAAAATTACACTTTTAAAAGTGAAGAGCGAAAAAATTATTTTGCAAAATGTGAGGGACGTTTTGAACGTTTTTACTTTCAAAAAATTGTAATGCAATCAAGATCTTTTAGTCTAAAGACTTAAATAGAAACATAGCTCTATTCCATAGATCATAAATTTACTTATCTCACGTATGATTGGTGTGGTCAGACATTTCTAATCAGTAGAGTTCCCAAGGTTCCATGTTTTACAACTAATGGTATTGTATGTCCAAATTTTGTGTGAGATTCATGCGGCTCCTTACACATATAATGATGAAAGATTAAAATGAAAGAGTTCAATTAAGGAGTAAAATCACGTATCTTGTAAAGCTAGGGCTGATGGGTAAATCTTACATCTTTCTTGTTACAGGGAAATATTACAGTCCCTTTTGAATATCATATGCATAAGTAAAATTTACTGTTAGACAGTGAAAGAAGTATTATTGATCCTTAGATTTAATATGGGTAAATGACATGTTTCATCGTTCACGTTTTGCAAAAATATTCTTTTCATTCCTCACTTTTAAAACAAAGCAAATTCGTTCCTGACATTTAAAAATTTAAGTTATTTTATCTCTGAACCCAACTTTCAATCTGAATCAAACCATCTAATAATTTAGTAATAAATTTTGAAGGTTGAATTAATAAATCATTTGGTTAACTCTATCACATTCATATGATATTTATTGAACCAAAAAAGAAAAAAATAAAAAAGTTATAACATAAAAAGGCCGTTCTTTATCTTGGAATAGTATAATTTCTTTTTTGGATAAATCTTTTCATGCATCATTAGTAAATACACTTGCGAGTAGATGTATACCATACAAATAAAGTTTGGTGTTTAAATTTAAATTGAAATGATGTGACAGGTCAGTGTATATAATGACAATGTAGGAAAGATTGATCCTTTTTTTTATGTTATAATTTTTTATTTTTTGTTTTGAATTCATTAAATTTCACGTAGATATTAAGTTGAGTTAACCAAGTAATTTATCAATTACACCCCCTAAATTTATATTCGGGTTGTTAGGTGGTTAGATTCAGATTGAAAGTTGATTTCAAGGATGTAATAGTTTTAGTTTTTAAATGTCAAGAACGAATTTGTTTCATTTTAAAGTGAGAGACGAAAAAAATATTTTAGTGAAATGTGAAGAATGAAACATGTCATTTTCCCATTATTTAAACTATTTATCTTTAGTGAAATATACAAGTTAAGGGAATACTATCCAAAGAGACCACAAAATATTCCCTTGTCATGGGGTCTAAGAAATAAATTAAAGACATGCTTTTTAAATGTAAGAATCAAGAATATTGGAATCATAAAAGCTCATAAATTAATAGCACGTTAAAAATTGAAAAGAAAAATAGTGCAAATAAGTACATACACCATCGTACCACGGGGAATTACTTGTTTAGAAGTGAGATTGACACAACATACACTAGAATACAGAACCTTATACTATAAGCATACGTGGAAAATTATTTAGTAAATCGACAGTAAATTGATGAGTTGCAATGCATCATCCTCCAATTGCAATTTTAGCGACTCATAGTTTTGAAAGTTGAATGTTACTTGAGGAAGAATCAAAAAGATTTTGCAGAATGCTAATCATCATTGTGTACACAAGTTCAATTTAGTTTGCACATTCGTTCCTCTTGATATCTAATTCAATGCACTTTCATCATGTCATTTTCTGAACACCCCTCTACTTAGACCATGATTTCTTGAGGTATATTATATTTGATCAACCCACAAGAGCACCAGCTTCAAGCTGATCCAACTATAGGCCTTTCTGAGGAGAGCCAAATTCCAATTTTTCTTCTAGGAGTGACTTACTTCAAATGTATGCCAACGCTGCTGTGTACTTTTATTCTCCTAGTATTTGATAGAAAGCGGTGCAAGCTAGCTATCTTCTAACTTCATAATTTCTTGCCATCCCACAGGTCCACAACGTGTAGTAAAACACTAGGAAAGCAAAAATCATATATTCACTTTCAGATTCCAAAAAAAGAGAAGTTGATCAGCAATAGTTTTCCTAAAGAACACACTAGAACATTACTACGTACATAATTCCCAAGAATTCCAAAGGTAATAAAATACACGAACTTCAATTACAGCTTTCATGCCTTAAATATCAGCATTAAGTCATGTAGTATTTTCGGACTTTGGAGTGGCTTCACCTACTTTATTAATTTCACTTGGTGCATCGTGTAGACATGTTTCCATCCCACCGCTCAAGAGCTTCTCAACTTTTGGAATTCACAAAATAGATGGGTATACCATTTATATCCATTTAATAAATGGGTATGGGTATATCCAATTAAACATCATGTAAAATTATACGTATCTTTAAAATTTGTTTGCATGCTATTAACAAGAAATGACTGTATTTATTATTATTAGATTGGTAAGAAATTTAAATGTATTGCTTAACACTCACTAAAAGTTGAATTTAAATTTATAATTATTTTTAAATGAATATAAATTGATGAATCAAATCAACTCATTACCCATCAATTAAATTGGTTTAACTGAATACCCATTCAAAATTAATGGACGGGTTTGGGCTGATTCTTGATGGGTGCGTTTGAGCAAGTCAACATAATTGGATTGTTATGAACACCTCTAAAATTATGCCACATATATTTAAATCCGTTAAAAGTAATCAAAGTCATATATACTACCTATAAAATAGGTATCCTAAAAGTTTTCAATCATAAAAAAAAAATTGTGTAGTAGCATCAGATTTTGGTAATTGTGGGGGAAATTTCTAAGGTTGGAAAGGCTCGGCAACCAGCATTCGCCGTTATGGTAAGAGTCCGAAGAGCATTAACTCTTGTCTACCTTTTTGTGGTAAATTAGTGGTAAGGCCCCTTTAATTCTTAGTGGTTTGGGGTGAATTGGTGGAGTAGAACGTAGGCTGTGACGTACGGTTAATCGTACAGCTATCATCCATGAATCTAATACTAACAAAAACTCAATGTAAAGTGTAAACAATAAAAAGAAGAAGAAATTCCAAGAAAGAAGAAGAAAACAGCCATCAGCCATGCAACCTCGGAGACGTCTGCTTATTGCTATCTTCTCTTCTGTCTGCAGTGCAGTCCAGCCAGCCAAGGGTTATTCAATCTTTTGCGCACGCGTCACCATGCCCTGTTACACTTGCAAATCAAGAAGAGAAAAACGAAGAAAACCCCCCACCTGCTTTCTGACGTGGGGAAATAGCAAAGTTCTTGATTACACTACAATAAATAGCTGTACTCTGTAACCCTCCATGCATGTTTAGCAACCCTTTCACCAGCCTATATAAAGCCTTCTTGGCTTCCTCCACCGATAAACCCAAACCCTCTCAACCCCATCTGTACGTCTCAACCCAACTAATTCTCCCTCTCCCTGTTATCTATATAAATAGTGACGAGGAATACGTAAACCCGTTAAGACTGCATCTTTCACTAATAAAATAACATTAAAAAATCAAGAAAAAAGAAAAGCAAGAAAGAAGCGAGAAATTGTGATTTTCTTGCTTGTTTTTTCTTGCTCAAAGACTTGAAGATTAGAAAATGATGACAGTGGCGAGGTTCTGCAATAGGCTTCATGGGATGAAGCCAACCATGATGATGGTAATGGTTCAAGTAGCACTGGCGGGAGTGAATATATTCTACAAATTGGCAGCAAATGATGGAATGAGTATGAGGATCATGGTTGCCTACAGGTTTATGTTCGCCGCTGCTGCGGTTGTTCCTCTTGCCCTCTACTTCGAAAGGTAATCCTCCTGTGTCTTTCCGTCGTCTACTTCAAGTTCATATCGAAGGTGTTTAATTTAATTCCTGCAAGCTATATATTTTAATTATCGCTCTTTTCCAACCGGACAATCTTTCTGAGTTCAAAAAAGTACCATCCCTTTTGCCTGATCTTTGAAAGTACTACTGTTCTTAAACCTGTTTTCCACGTACGGCCTTTCCAAAGTGATAAAAGAATCGAGAAAGTCCTTCACTTTGTCTTCCGGATGGAGAAATGCGATCTTTACTGCATTCCAGAATCGATGAGATTGAGCTGAACATAAACAAATCAAGAATACTTGTTTTTCGTGTTATTTTTAAATTACTAATTAATCAAGAATAATCCGGACGTTGGATACTTTTATAAGAATTTCCTTGACGAGCATCATTTCAAGTAGAAACGCATGCACGAGGAAACTTTGAGAAACATCAACCAATTTTGTGTGTTATCTATGCAGGAATAGCAGGCCGAAATTAACGTGGATGGTTCTTTTCGAAGCATTTCTTTGTGCATTTTTCGGGTATGTGGGAATCCGGCCTACTGTTACATCGATGTCCATTCTCATGGCAAACTTTTGGGGCATAATTAGCAAAATCGCTCTAATTTTACACTCAAATATAGCAATTAAAGATTGAATTAATGAAGGAGCCAGCAGAATTTGATAAATTCACTGACACGCAGCACTTCTGTGTTCGTACAGTATTTGTTATTAGTGACTCTTTAATGTTAAGGAAGAAAATGGAAAGAAAGTTAATCAATGGTGAGATTAATTTACTATTTCTTTCCATTTATGGTATAAGTTTCTTTTCTTTCTTTCCATTTTTTTTTTTTTTTTGGTGTTTCTCCCCTTTGCATAAGGAACTAGTAGTTCTGGTGGTTGGTTGATTCATATGTGAGACAACTTTTGACTATTTTTAGATACCGGCAAACTTGTCACATGCGACTGGAAATCGATGGTGGTGAAGAGTACACTTGTAAAGCTCTAAAACTAAACTCACTAATCAGCTCTGCATGCAGGGGATCATTGGCCCAAAATTTGTATGGACAAAGCATAATAATGACGTCAGCGACCTTTGCTTCAGCAACCACGAATCTGATTCCGGCGCTAACGTTCATCATAGCTGTATTTTTCCGGTAAATGTTTTCTGAAATCTAAATGTATTACTAGTAATCTGTCAACAGCTGGAAGGCATCACACCACACCGTTGATCTTCTAATCATCAATTAATTTTGATCAACCACAATTAGGTTGGAGAAGTTCGAACTGAAAACCAAGGCGGGCAAAGCAAAAGTGACAGGAACATTAATATGTTTAGGTGGGGCAATGTTGCTTACGTTTTACAAAGGAGCTGAAATCAATCTGTGGTCAACCCACCTTGGACTTCTGCACGAGAACAACCGCCTTCACGCTGGACACTTGGCAGCGTCCCATCAAAATTCCAGGAATCACATTCTAGGTCCACTTCTTGCAATATCTAGCTCTTTCTCTGCTGCACTGTCTTTGATTTTTCAGGTACCCTTTTTTCGATTCTCTTCTTCTGAAACTAATTTCCATATGTTTTTTTTCTTAGCCATTTGTTCTGAGCAAGAAATATATTCATTGGTTGTGATCATTTGAACGTGTATCATAATAGGCTAAAATGAGTGAGAGGTACCCTTGCCATTATTCGAGCACAGCTCTAATTTGCTTAATGGGATCTCTGCAAACTGTAATTTTTGCGCTTTGTGTGGAAAATAACCGCTGGAGTGAGTGGAAATTGGGTTGGAACATCAGACTCCTCGCAGTATCCTACTCGGTATGTTTAATTTTTAGTTCGACTCTTATTGCAGGAAATTGAAACAAAATGGTCATTCAATTTATTGTCCATATCATTACGAATCACCGAATTATGCAGTTTCCAAGTTTTACACTTTCCTTGTTCTTGCAGGGTACAGTGGCTTCAGGAATAATGATAACAGTTACAATGTGGTGTGTAAGGATGAGAGGCCCTTTATTTGTGTCCGTGTTTAGCCCTCTTATGCTTATACTCGTCGCGATAGCAGGCTCCTTATTCCTCGACGAGAAGTTGCACCTGGGAAGGTAAATGTTTCCTCTTTTCTTCTCAGTATTTTGGTTGTTGTCACAAGAACAGTTTAATGTATTTTCTTCTGTGTTTCTATGACGCTCGAACTTGTTCCAGTGTGCTGGGAGCATTTGTAATAATCGTTGGCTTGTACTCGGTGCTATGGGGGAAAGGCAAAGAGATGAAAAGAATCAGCCAGTTGATGCCAACTTGCGAAAAAACTGATGAGCAAATTGAGATGACTGCCGAGCCGGACAAAAATGCAAAGAGTTGCAGTATGATGGCTTTGGGGGTTAGTCCCAATTTTCTCCCAACTTCAGAAACTGAAGCATTAGATACTGATCCAGAAGTTCATTTAGAAGAGGGGATATCCACTCCTGATGGGAAGGCCTAGAAATGAACCAACTTCTGCTTCCAAGTTTTTGGATGGTATATTTATTGCAAGAAAGCTCAGTTTACGTGTCTCTCAATATCCAGATTTGTACTAGTAATTTTGCCTTTTGGTGAAATAACCTGCATTGACAGAGACACCTATTATCTTCATTTTTTTTTTTTTTTGGGAAAATTTAGTTTAGCCCAGGCAATCTTATCACTAATCACTAATTAGGATTCCGTTCTCTCTCAATTGTACTTCTTCACAGCCCAAATGAATTTCTTTTGATTAATCAATTGAATTTCTTGCTACTACTTTATCTTTACATTTGGATTGATTCGTACATGTATCCCATAAATAACAACTCTTAAAGTCTTTCTTGGCCAAAAAAAGTCGAGGTACCTTTATTTTAATGGTGCAACCTATCCATAGAGAACTGGTAACAGGCTTGTCCCGAGTTATGCATATCCACATTGATATCAATATTAGTTAATAGTACGAGATTACGAGTCTTTTAATGCACTGAGTTTTTAATCTACATGAGAATTTCCTATCACCATGTCAACCCTCCTATTTACTGAATTTTTATTATAAAAGGTTGTTACTTCGGGATGAGCTTTCGGAGTTTGTTTTTGGTTCTTACTTCTTTGCGCTTGTCCAGTGGGGACTTGTAACTGCACAATCGTCTATCCAAAAGAATTTGTCATTCGTAGATTGTCGGAGCAAATTATCTTGTTTACGCAAAAACAAATGAAAATGAGACAGGCTACCTTATAATTGCCTGTTCCAACATTGATTCCTGGGATTACTTCCCTAAATATTTCTAGGATCAATTTAAATTTCGCATCATTCTTTTGGTAAATGAGCAAATTATACAGAATATTGCAGTTCATTATTGGTCCATAGCTTGTATAATCTAATGCCCATAACACAGTCCCAGGCGTACTGAATTTACTTATGCGGGTAAGTTGTATTTATGCTTTCAGGAAGAAAATGTCCAGATCGATGTTCAATTTAAAAGGCCGAAACCTTTCACGAAGGCCTTCTAATTTTTTTACCTGTCTTACCAGTTCATGTCCAACTTTAGATCTACATTCCATTGATCTCACTTACCAAAATTTGCTTCATGTTTCATCTTGATCACACCATATTCTGGAAAAAGTAGTGTCGATTTTTCTGTGAAATGCACTCTCTACTAGCCACCACGGTGCTTTACAATTACAAGGGTTGTTACATTGAGGTCCAATCTCCTTGGTACCCATGTTACAGTATTGATTTTAACTGTGAATCCAGGTATAGATCGCTATATTTCGAACCATATTGTTTTTCATCAAATAAACAATCGTGATATCCCTACCAGTTAACTGCATCAATTTCGTCCCTTAAAAGAATGATGCGATCCTTATTTTAGTGGGATTTGTAACAATACTTATTGTCCCCTTGATGACTACGAATACCAGTATATTCCGATTGTCCGAGGTCTGCTCCGGCAGTCCCACCACAGTTCATTCACGAAAATATGATCACAAAAATCCAAACCAGAAGCTAACCCTTTGCTATTTATAGTGAAGCTCAATGTCCCGGTTCATCTAAACTCAACAGTAGCAAGGCATTATCGAATGCACTATGTTATCCTTTTTGCTTAGAGTTGATACAGTTCTTGTAAACTCTTCTGGCCCTTCTGCCATTCTGCGTCTGTGTGGCTCCTTCATATCCATACAGAATATATCTGCACAATTTAAGCTTGATAAGAAGTATTACTAAATTTTACGTCTTCAATTCGTCCAACACGAGGTATACTCCTGATCGGTGGGTAAGATTTTTCCCCTGCTGTAGACCGTCCAATTTTGCCACCGAAATGAACCGAACTCATTCCTGGCACCCTTCTAATGCCCCTCATTTTAAGAACCCCTCTGAAAGAGTCAGCCTTCTCAGGCTTATCTACTAAGGCATACATGTTAGAAAGCAAAACATGATATTCTACGTTTTGCGGATACATTTGAAGTAGCTCTTGCATAACTCTTTCCCCCAACTCTAGCTTTCTATGGACAATACAGGAACCTAAAAGAGATCCCAACACAAACTCATTAGGTTGCATTGGCATTCCCATTATCATAGTCTCAGCTTCTTCCAGATGTCCAGCCCGACCCAAAAGATCCACCATACAAGCATAGTGCTCCATTGAAGGCTTTATCCCATACCTACATTCAAGGTTTGAGAAAAAAACTCGACCTTGATCAACTAAACCTGAGTGACTGCAAGCACTTAAGAGAACTGTGAAAGTCACATCATCGGGATTGACCTCCATTACCATCTGATCAAACATATCTAAAACAACGCTACCCTTTCCATGCACTGCAAGACCGTTTAGCATAGCGTTCCACATGGCCACATTCCTATGATGCATTGCCTCGAATACTCTACAAGCGGCAGCTATCCCGCCACATTTAGCATACATGTCAATCAAAGATGTAGCGACCATAACGTCCATTTGATTTCCCATCATTTTAAGTGAATGGAGATGCAACCACCTGCCCATCATAACATCCCCCGATCGGGTACAAGCCGATAACAATGAACAGAGTGTAACAAAGTTCAAATCTAGCCCATGATCAAAGAGCATCTCCTTGAGCATTTTAAAAGCCTCCCCAGCACACCCATTCTCAACATACCCCGTGATCATTTTCGTCCAAGCAATCTCATTTCTCTCTGGCATCTCATCAAAGACTCTCCTCCCACTTTCCAGACATTCCCATTTCATCACAGCATCCAAAAGAACCGTCCAAGAAACAGCACTCCTTTCACTCATCTCATCGAAAACCCGCCTCGCTTCACGCATTAATCCACATTTCGCATACATACTCATAGCCGCATTGCAAGCCTTCATACTATTATAACAGAAACCCATCTTGACCAGGCAAACATAACCTTGATACCCCAACCATTCATCACCCAATTTCGCACAAGCACAGAAGAAAGAGACCAGCGTAATTTCGTCAACTGGAACTCCAATACTTCTCATAGTGATGAACAAATTGAGGGTTTCGCCAGGCAGTCCATCTCGAGTATAACAGTTCATTAGGGTAGTCCAATCAACTGTGTCTTTATGCGAGCGGGGAATTTCGTCGAACACCTTGCGGGCAGAGTAAGAATTACAGCAGGCAGCGTACAAGTGGAGGACGGTGTTGCGGAGGAATGAGTTTGGGGCAGATAAGGCCAGCAGACCGCTGGTTATGGCTGTGGCGTGGAGCTTCTGGCCCACGCCCAAATCTGGGTGGCGCGCGGCGGACCTTAGAAGAGCTCGGTAGTGACGAGCCAGTGATGAGATATGGCGGGCACATTCGACCATCCTGAAACATTATGTACGCGGACATAGACGTAACCAGATCAAGATGCATGCTCGATGCTTAGCTGCTAGTAAGTGCTAAGACGAGTCTTTAGACTCTTGAGTTGGGCTGCCAAAAGTTTCACAGATTCTAGCGCTTCAACTCATTATGTAGACTTGAGAGCCTTTCCTTAGCATCTGCCACTAGATACAATTTTATTGTCATTATTATTCATTGATTTGTCGAATGAATGTTTCAGTGTTTGTTTAAGAGTGTTTTTTTATTTTTTTTGGGTGTTTGAACAATGTACTATGATACATGTGGCCCAGTCAAAGTTTGGGCTGAGCTGGTCTTAAGAAAAAATTATTTTTTATTTAGATAGTGATGAAGGAAGGACAAAATGATTATGTTGCTGTCGCCTTTCAACCATTCGAGTGAAACTGGCACTTTTGTAGGACAAAAAACTGCAAAACAGTTCTTATTTCTATTACGCTTCTTTCACGGAGTAAGTGAGATATATGTGTTCGGATACAAGATTATTTAGGATAATTTTTTTGAAAAAAAAGATACTGTAATATTTTTTTTTGATGTAATGCATGTAAAAAAAAAAAGCGATAAAAAAAGTGTTTATGATACAACTAAATAAAATTATGTAAACAATTTGCTATCCAAACAGTTGGGATCCTTTATACACCTCACATACGTATCTACACGTTTACAAGATGAGAACGCGTACAACTCCCAAAAACTTGACTACCGCTATGTATTTACAGTTCGTCCTACAAAGAAAGCCGATGAAGCATCGAGCATGAATCATTGGATCCAAAGAATTCAACTTTGTAACTGTAGCTTTCTCTCGCATACTCTCTGTTTAGGCTTGCAATGACTGACGATCGGATTGGACAAAAAAACCGAATTGCTGGTTCATGGACAGCTCTCACATAATGTTCCAAGCATTGCCAGATCTTGTAGCCAGGCACCACGACGGGTGAGAGGACCCTGGCTCACTTACTGTTTTAGCCTGTACAGGGTACAAGATGCATGTCAAGTTGACTACAAAAGACCATTTCATGGAAAAGAATGATGACTAGAAACTCTTGGGTTTTTGGTAAAGCAAAAACTCCACACACGCTTATTCTTGGAAATCAAGGAACAAACTGCCAAATACCACCTTTTAAACACTAAAAGAAAATAAGTTGACCATGATGAGAAGGGTGTGTACATGAAGGAACAGGGAAGCTAAAGAAAAGTTAAATGTATCGCAAAGAATCCCATCTCTTCGAAATAGAGCAGTATTCATCTCCGTCAGAGGATAAGGGAAAAAAGGCATTCAGTTCACATATTCATAGACAAATAGCTTGAAGCATAGCTACCATTTGATGGCTTCATACTTGTGATTTGATGCAGGCTGGAGGAAAAAACGACGACACTCTTGTTTCAGGAAGAGAGAAAGGGGGAAAAGTTGGATGCTTACCATATTTAAGGGCATCAAAAAAGGTTGAGCTTGGAATATTTGATCTACTTCAAATGGGTGTAATTCATATTTTTGTCTGACAATTTCATTTAATGCACCCAAGTTATTTAATCTCTCAAGTAGCACATTACAATTAGGTATTTCAGCAGGCTGGTAAAACTACTTCAGCCTCGACAATGAGAAATGATGGAAAAAGAACAAGTCCCCACTTGAGCAGTGACCATATGCATTATTGGTTTGACAATATCAATTTTTAGAGAAGAAAAAAATTGTTCTTCAAGAAATTACAAGTAAAAAGAAAGGAACTTAGACAACGAAAAAGTTACTTCTCCTGGAACAAGTTCAATGAGATCGGAGGAGTTTGAGGATTTTGAAAACAAATTCTCCACAAGTTTACAGTGACATGTTCAAGCAAGTATCACCCATGTACTAGACATTCAATTGAATCATAAAAAGTGGTGCATCCACAGGCTCTCCTAAGATCGGAAGCTAGACTACTTGATCCTTCATACTTGGTTCACATGAAAATGATTATATGATTCTATATTAGAAAATAACTACCAAATACATCATAGTAGATGAGAATCTTTACCTTGATACCTCAGCAAGTTAAGCTTCCGAAGAGATCATGGCCTTGTCCCAGAATAGTGTGGAGATACAGGGCTTGGGAAAGCGGATGGTAGCTTTCTAACAAATGGATGATTCAAAAGTTGAGCAGCGGTAGGTCGGGCATCAGGATTGACTTGTAAGCATTCCAGGATAAAATCCTGAGCATCTCTTGATAAGGAATTAGGTATGGGAGGACGTTCACCCCTTCCAATTCTGAACAATGCTTGCATCTGTTTTGAAACAACAAGAATAATGCTATCAAAAGACAGATAAGACTGAAAGCTTGAGGTGAACACTTTTAATTTGGAGAGGGAATGATATGACAAATTTTATGCATCCTTTGTGCAGTTGAATGAAACTTTATGTTGTTCACATACCATCTCTATCACAGATTTAAAACACTCAAACATGTCTATACTCCAGTATCAAAGCAAATTAATTTAAACAAAATTTATACTTGATATTTGCAGGAAAATTGAATGAAAAGGTCTCAGAGCTAATTACCCAGAAATCCACCTTTTGAAACTCTAAAAAACAAACTTCATGGTGTAAGCATCGAGCAGTAAAGCATCAGAGAAAAAGCAAATGGCTGCAGAAAACTACGAGCTCAGATACAATACCAAGAACATAAATCCAGCATTTCCAGTGGTTTGTCATCATACTTCAAACTGAAAGAAGGCATCCCTTGGAAAATCTCTTAGTAACAACTTCCAAGCTAAGAGTATTATGCAGAAAGAAGGAAATTCAATTTAGCCTAGTTTGTCACATAAAAAATGCAATTAGTGCTTAGATAATATTCAATTATTAAAACATGTTATAAAATTGACTTGATTGATCTTATTGCACCACTTCTATGCATTTCAACCAAGTTCAAAACCAAATGATGTCACAAACACAGATGATGCATACTACACATTTTGGCAGTGAATAATAATGATCAACTTCAAAAATTACTCTTGATGGGTCTGTACATTTTGCTGCAAATTGACAAGCATAAGAGCCAGCACAATTCAACCGTTCAACGATCAAAGCAAAGAACAAATATTGCTCATACCCCTTCTAGATGTGAGTAGGGAATTCGACCAGTTAACATCTCTAACACTGTGCACCCAAGGCTCCATATATCAGCAGCAAGTCCATACCCGTGATTTTTTCGATTGACAACCTGATAATAGATATAAAGATTCAGACTCTTAGAAATGCTTATAGTGCATTTTCTGCACAACAAAATAAATTTAGTCATTCAAACATGAATTTGTACCACAATCTGTCTACATGGAAAGCGATAAAACAATTCCATGTAATAGACTTAAGAAGTGGCTTAAGTTGAGCAGAGCCTTCCATAACAGAAGGTATTGTAGGACATTCCTATGAGTTCATCATTTAACACAAAACTGAATGAACGCAACAACGTTTGCCAAAAAGCTTCAACAATCTGTTGCTGAAATATGTCTAGGCAGTGAACAGTCAGACTGAAATCTTAATGGTCTAACATTGTTACACAGTTCCCTAACAAATCCTTCAAGAAATGTGTTTTAAATATCAGCTGAGATGAATAGCATAAACAACTGAATAGAATTTGGAGAAATAGAAGACCGATATGTAAACATCCGAACCGATTGACAATTGCCTTTCATTAGTAATTTCATTGTATCTCTGAATATCTACCTAATTACCATGTCTGTATTCATCTTATACTGTTTCACAGACTTAAAATGCATCATTATGCTATTGAATATGTTTATGGAGCTATGCAGTAAAATTTTAATGGTTAGTAGAGCTTCAAACAAAAAAAAAAAATTAACTAAAGATCTTAAGAAATAGTCATTAGAGAACACAGAGAAACCTCTGGAGCCATCCAATATGGAGTCCCCTTGCAAGATTTTATGTCATTCAATTTGGTTGCCTGCAGAGATACACAACATCAAAATTATTGATGCATCCTAAGGTAAATGCTTTTCCTTTCTTTTAATTTTAAAGTGGAATTCAAGTATACCAACCTTTGCCACCCCAAAATCTGCAACTTTCACAGAGCCGCTCACATCAACCAGTATATTGGCACATTTAATATCCCTGAAGACGGGAAAAAAGTAACATTAGACTTAGAAATAAAATGATTTAAAGTTATGTTTTGACAATTATGATTTCAAGATCCTCAAGTTGTGCACATAAAACCCACCAAGATGAATCAACTTAATATAATTCTTATAATCTTTTCCTGCTCTTCATCATGTATGAATACTACTCAAAAAGAGTCATTAAAATCCAATGCAAAACTCCAGATTGAGAAAATTGGATGTGAGATTTGATATATTTAACCATCAAAACATGAAATATTCCAGATTTGTAATGTATTTCCAAGAACATCAATAGGTCATATACTTTTCATAGAACAATGTTTCAACTACGGTGTAAGCTTAAAACCAATTATTATTAGTGATGAGTTATGTAGTGATAAGTAACCTTGGCACTGACGGAGATGGAGAGCTACTAACACCATGTGCTGGAAGGTGCTAAAGGATTATTTCGTTCAGTTGCAGACTTCAAATTTCAGTTTAACAAATATATACCTTAACACACAACATGAAAGGGTTGATGGTGTCATTGCACATTACTGATTCTATCTCAAGAAGAATACCAAAAAGCAAATTACTATTTAATAACTTCCCCAGTGACTTCAAAATTCTTTTCATTGCTTAGAAGTCTGATAACCATTTCAACGTGCCATTCACAAGAGACCCAGGAAAACCTATTTGGTGGTTAATTACAATGTTTCCAAATTTACTGCAGATCAAATGACTGTCATAAAGACAGATAAATAACTATAGTTTTGAGAGACTAAAGCTTCTTCATGCAAAAACAGAGTGACAATTAGTTGAAGTAGTGATCCTAACTCCAGGAGATGTATAACCATAAAATTCAAGGCATACTACAACAAGAAGATAAGTCTTCAAACTCCAAGAATTGCTTCAGAGTAATTCATCACTTGCTCAGAATTTCGTCATTATTATGTCATATGGTAATAGCAAAATCATATAATATAGCATTATGGCGGCAGTAGTGAATCGAGAACAGTATTTTAAACCAGGAAGTGCAAAATATTGAATCTTTTTTTCTCATTGGCAAGATAATTTTTCAAACTTTATGACGAGTACTTAAAGAGTATCTGATCATTTGCTTGGAACCTATTCAACAACAAAAGTAACTAAGTATTATCTAATATTGCTTGTGTTTATCATACTATCTTCCTTTTATACTTCACACACCCTCCTGTTTCATTTACGTTCAGACTTCTACAAATAACTGTGGAGTTAAAAAGAAAAAAAAGAAGAAGAACCTTTTGTAACTTTAGGACATAATCAACTCAACAACCCATTAAAATTTCTAAGAATAGGTTCTAAATCATGAACAGCATAACGAATAAACAATGGTCCATCTTTTACAAGCAATGCTAAGGTAGTTGACTGCATTATGCACTTCCATTAATAGTAAAATTAAAGGAACATGGAAAGGAAAACCAATTTTTATGACAAAAAAAAAAGAATTACATATTCAACAAGAAATAGAAACGAAAATACAGTTATTAAGATAATCAATCTCCTTACCTGTGCACCACATTTCGCTGATGAAGATAATTTAATCCACTCAAGATCTGCCTTGTGTACGCAGAGACTTGGGAATCGCGTAGATTATATTTTTGGTAGAGACTTAAAAGTGAACCTTTGGTTACAAGCTCCAAGAAGATATATAGTTTACTATCATCCTGGAAATATAAAATTTCTCCTCAGTTAACATCATAAAATAACCAAATACTGCCAAATTAGCATGAGAAAAAGAAGTTAATAAAACAGTTACTTATAGACAACAATAATTTTTTTTCAAAAACACTATCTACTTCATGTCTCGTCAAATTATATTAATCTTTTTTGAACTTATTTTAGATCAAAATTCAGGGTTGTATCTAAAATAGAGAGAGGAGGCCATTGCATTAGATATTTGAAAAATTTTCAGAAGTCATACCATGTAAGAAAACGTCAATGTATTTTACACAAGTTTGGTCAGACATCCAACAAAAACACTATCTACTTCGTGCCTCTTCAAATTATATTAACCTTCTTTGAACTTATTCATTCAAGGGTTGTACCTAAAATAGAGAGAGGTCATTGCAGTATATATTTGAAAAAATATTTTAGAAGTTATACCATGTAAGAAAACGTCAATATATTTTACACAAGTTTGGTCAGACATCTGTAAATATGATAAAACTCAAGAAAGTTCCATGTGTTTTACTTTAATTCCGCTAGTAGAAAAATCTCAAGATTATGCCAGATGCTATATTCTTTTTTTTACGCACCAGATGTTTTACAATTTATTGCCAGAAAAAAAAGTCAGCAAACTTAAAGGGCCTCAATTATAATGTTCAAAACGAACCAAAGCAGTGCAAATGTCAAATCCTTGTTTCTGCATCTAATTACATACAGGTATATCCTTGACAAAAAGACCATAAAACTCCAAGATCCATGAAGAATTGATGATATCAACGTAATCTAAACAAAAGCCATGGTGATTAAATCCGTAAAGCATAGAAAGGTTTGAAACAGATCAACTGATCGCTCCATAATGAACTTAAAAGCTTGAAAGGGAACCAGCCAAAGTAGGATAATATAGTTTTATTTGTTAAGAAACCCCTTATACAAAAATGTCAGATACAAACCAGTGGCCCCCTGAATAACAACCACAAGTAATTATCTGCACGTGCTACATAAAAATCATGTGGCCCAATGAACAAGTGTGACAGGGTTTCATTTCAAAATCTTTCAGTTTTCTATCACCAAATACGTCCAAACACGAGCTACTTCTCAAAAGTTCAAAACTTTTTAATTAAATGAGAACTAACACTGGATTTATAGGGTCTGCCACCATCAACTGAAAAAAGAGATTTACAGTATTAATTTATAAGTAAAGTTTAACCCTTTAAATCATGTTCTCACTCAGTAGATTGCAGCTGTGATGGCAACTGCATATCTCATCCATATACAACCTCTGGGATTAAAATGAGTACTCAATTGTAACCATATAGTTACCATTCAAGTGGCATTGCACATCAAACCTGGAAAGTAGTATAGAAGATAATATAACAATCCACTAACATGCTCATAAGTATACCTTCTCAGTGCCAAGATATTGGACTATATTGTCATGCTGGAATTGACTCAAAAGCAAAATCTCCTGAACCAACAAATGGAAAATATAAGCGTTAAAAAAAATCAAGTATTTATACAAGACAGTAAAAGAAAATGTCATCCAATATGAAGCATACAAATCTGACTCACACTAAATAAAAATCTGCCAAAGGATCAGAAAAAAATTACATTAACCTACCTGCTCAAGTTGATAAATACTTTGCTTCCCTTGGCTTCCTTGATCAAGTAAAGAAACCTCCTTTACAGCAAAAAATAACCCATCACTGCAAGATGGGGAACATCATAAGAGATGACATAAGATATAAATTAATCCTTCCTTCGATTCAACAAAAGACAATTTTTTCCCCCTCTAGAAGAGGAATTAAATGGACACTGGTTATTTAAATTAATAAAGGAAACAAAGATAGCAGGTAGAAATGGAAAAGTAGATGACATGCACTCTTTCAGTTAGACAAACAGGGATACCCAGCAATCGTGTTATTTTGGAGAAATTTACACTTAATACACAAAACTGAGGAGAAACTGGCAAAATAGATTGCTGAAGGACAAAGGGCCTTAGGCATCTATTTACAAGTTAGGATGGTTAGCGCAAATATAGTCCTACCAATTTTTTTGATCAAAGGCCCAACCAAATGCATTCTGCATTCTCCCATTTCCAGTTGGAAGTATCTAGAACCAAGATCTCTATCATGATTCCAGCTTCTATCTATATTAAACAAACTATATTCACCTTTTTCTTAGCTCGTAAAATCATTTGCGCTGTTAGCTTCACTAACTCATTATGATGCACAAGATAATCAATATAATAAATAACTCTTACTCCGTGTAGCCTTCATAGACAGTCCCAAAAGATCCACTCCCAAGGAATTCTCCCTTTTGCCAAGAGTTGATGCTGCGCCTATATGTAGCACTTGGTGAAACACAATAGACAGATTCAGCCATCAAATTTAATGAATTATCATCGGTGTCATTTTCATCATTTGACGAATCCGAACAAGATTCTGAAACAATAGCCTGATTGCTCATACTCTCCAACTCCTGAGCATAATTTTGATCCGCTACCCCATTCTCCACCTTACTCTGCTTAGAGCCATTTAAACCCCTATCATCCGGAGGACCAAAAGCCCTGAATAAATCCCATGTTGAACTAGTGTTGTCCACAGTCCTGCTTGAAACAACTGGCGGAGGAGCCAATTTAGGCGGCCTGAGACCTCTAATAACTTCATTGTACAAATTATCATCTCCACAACCATCCCTTCCGGCGACTTTCAAGTAGAGCAATTTACCATCTCCGTAATCATCTTTTTTACTTGTTTTACCAACAATAGCATCAATTTTAGCTAATTCGGCACAGTCGCTGTCGCACTTAAGCTGATCTCTAAGACCGACCGTAGCAGAAAAACTCTCGGCTAACTGATCGTTATCACCGAAATTACCACGGAACCTGGAACTCCTAATTTGGGCAGAAGGAGAAGAAACTTTACTAGCTTCCCAAGCGGCGACCGGAATCGAGAAATCGTCAGGTCCAGAAAGCCCTAGCGACCGACAAATCAGATCAAACTCGCCTTCAATTCCTTCAATTCTAAAGCTAGTCCGCTCAGACAGCTGGCGCGGGTCCAGATATCGTCCCCGGTGGGTCGATGACTCGTCGAATGAAGACGACGTCGAAGGCGAGTCCGACGCATCATAATCGATGTTCTTGATCGCGTTTCTCCGATCAAGCTTCCGTATACTTCTCTTCTGCTTCACTGCATAATTCATGCCTCACCTAAAAATTCCTCCCTCTAGAAAATCAAGCATAAATAGGAGCAGAGGTTGAAGAGGCAGAGATGATGAAATGGTGACGGCGACGGCGACGATGAGGATGAGTGAAAGAAGAAATTCAGAAGAGACGGCGGTGACTCGGAGAACGTCTTAAAAGTAAGTAAAATGGCAGCTGGCAGGTAAACGGGTTTAATGGGTTTCTTTCCCATTCTGCTGGTGCTGGTGCTGGTGCTGGTGCTGGTGCTCCTCCCATAATTAATTTAACATTTTCTTTTGGATTTGACAAGTACTAGTTGATAAAGACGAAAAAAGGTGCAAAAAGGCAAGTGGAGGGAAACAGTAGAAAGTGAATGGGTGGTGCCACGTGGCCAGTTGACGAGAATAAAGGCCAGTTGGGACTGCCCAACAGCCAGCGGCCAAGGACAGAATCTGGGCTCTGATTATGCACCAGCGCCTAAGAGGCCCATTTAACTAGTGCTAATTGGGTTTTTGTTTAATGAGACAATCTGGGAACTGTCTCCATCCTCCTTGTTAGGTTTACTGGATTTACGACAGCCCATGCGTGCAATTTGAGTCAATAATCCAAAAACAAAATAGAAGGATGATTTTTTAGTTCGAAAACAATACAAAAATTGATTATTCAAAATCATAATCTATAATTAATTAAAAGTCGTAATAGATGGGAAACATATATATATATATATATATATATAAAGAAGAGGAGAATGTAGAATGATAATAAATACATAATACATTCATTAGTGGAGCATTGGATACTTATCAAGGGTTTGGGCAATTTTCCAATTTTCATCAAAAAAATAGACTAATATGGTTCCTCGCACTTGAGGTGTGATGTTATTCATCATCAAATTCGTCTTCAAACTACCTTGACTTGCATGATATAAAATTATAAATTACCATATGGCCATGTGAATCCACATTATTCATCATTTTTGCTAAACTAGTAAACCTTTTTGACATATTTGCATATATATATATACACACACACACGTACATAAATTGTATGCATCTACAATTTATTATCTTTGGTATTTGTTAGTTTTTTTTTTTACTTTTCCCCCCGTGAATTTTATTTTTTACTTTTCCCCCCGTGAATTTTAGGCATCTTCTCTGCAGTTGACTAAACAAACCTACATCCAACATGATAGAATAATTTTTATGTACATCATTTGATTGACGTTTAATTTACTTACCTTGAATCCCTTCATGCGTAAAAGGACAGCACGAAGTACTGTGTTACCATAAGACATGATAGTACTTGTATTCTATTTTCCTTTTTCTTAATTTGTGTAGAATAAATTATCAAACCCAAAGAAAAAAAAAACTCCTACTTAGCTATATTGCTTACCAAGTTGGCCAATGTTGCTTGATTCGATTTGTAAAGAAACAAAAAGTAAATACATAAATGTCGTAGAATTTCTTTGAGTTATATTCGATGCCGGCGCAAGTGACTAATGTTTTTCCTCTTATATTTAGAGTACGTGCAGCTGCTATTGATGAAGTGCTCGATAATTATTTGTAATGCAATCAGAACTATAGAATAGCAACATTTTGAATTGCTAACCCCTGTCCGTACACAACTGATTCCTTACCATTCGAAGAGATCATAAGTGACTAACCACAGGGCCAATGGCTCAGTGGCCACCAGTGAGGGGCTTAAGTTCCTCCTTGAGCTGTAGGTAAGAGTTCAAATCTCACCTGAGCGAAAAAAATCTAAGGGTTGTGCCATAACATTCCCTTTGTCTAGTTGGGTTTGTATATCCACTAGCCCCCTACCACAGCCTCCTTAGGCTCCCCCTCCCTCCTAGATTAGGATAGAGTAGATTATACAAATGTATCAATTTCTACTAAATTCTGAACCACTGCCTTTGTCCTTAGACTTGATGGAGGTGGGAGATCAAGTGTTCAATTTTTATTTTTCACCAATTGTTACAATATGTGACTTATCTAAAATATTCAAATGAGTGCGCCGTGCATCAAACTGATCGGATTGTGGTTCAGTTTTCATTGGTCCCCATAGGTCCAGTTGGATCTCCCTTTTACAGTAGTAGGATAATATAGATAAGACGATGATGACAAAAAAAAAAAAAAAAAATTCCCACTAAAGTCTGAGCAAAGATTTATCCTAGGGTTTCTTTTTTGAACCCATAATTCTAGTTCCACATTTGAGGAAAAGAAGTTTTAGATGAGGAGATGAGTCAGTTGCCAGTTGGTGTCCAATTTGCTTACGGTGCAGACAACTATACTGCTAACACATATTATTAATTTATTATACAGGACATACTTTTGGGAAATTTCTTTGCTTTTTGGTCAAATACTTTGCTACTTTTTGGAAACTATAGATGAGATGAGGTATTCAGTATTCATTCTTGAGGTATTTACCATCTGTTAAGGCACATAATAATAATAATAATGTTCCATGGACGGGTCAATTTATACTGCCAGGGTATTTCTTTATAACTTAAGCAATAAGTAAAAACTAAAGAATCTGAAGTAGAAGTGCAGAGAAGCACGTAATTGGTGTAGATTATAGGTAGCTCACTAAACCACTCCACAAACACAAGAAGTGACAAAGGTTCAAAATCATTTGGTTGGACTTGGGGCGTTGTTGAAAGTTTCAAAGCCAATTAAACAAGAATGACACGATGAGCTGCAAAACCAAACAAATGAGCCATAGATTAACCTTAGGTACCCTTAGCAAGTTAACATCAACAACAAAACTACTCAAGCAGGCAAATTTAGAACAATAAGTAGAATCAATCACATTTTCATCCTTAAATATATTCACTTAATTTCAATTTGAATTCGAATATCATTTTTTGTATACCTGACATATATTTAAGGGCGATACTGTATGCACTACGCTGCGAGTATATACAAGATAAACTCTGATAACTATTCATTTTGTAAGATTTAAGACTTCCAAATTTCTAAAATTTAAGTATATTCATCATTGTTTTCGTCTAAACCTTAAACACTAATTTTACACCAAGGAAGTAGAGTAAAAAAAAAAAAATACAAGTTTTGGATTTCGGTTGCATAATTCAAACTAAACTTACAAAAATTCCACCATTCATCGGAAACCATTTGCTTAATTTCTTTTTTCTCAATGATACAAGTGATTTGAATTTTAAATAATTAAATTTAGTATAATTTAAGAGTTCAAAATACTTGTTTCCCCAACTCACCGTACTCAAAAAGTAGGGATGTGGAATTCCTTAGCTTAAGTTGAAATAAAATACAGGAAACCTTAACTCTTTTTTTTTTTTTGTTGGAATCCAAAAGATAAAAAGTTTCCTCGTATTCACACGATTTATAAAACATCACAGCATTTTACCTGCTCAAAAATATATAAATACATATCAGTCTTCATTGTTTCTCTCTTTCTCTCCTGTGTCACACGAATACACAGATAAAATCTTTCTTTCGTCTTCCCCAACAACAAAGCCCTCCCAATCCTTCTCCCGGCGTCTCTCTTTACTACTACTGCAACTTTCTCTCTCTAAAACTACCAAAAGCGTCCGCCAAATATTGCATAATACTACTATATTCTTCCCTCTTTTGAAAAACAAAGAAGGTGAACACAACTCTTCCTTGGCTTTCTTGTTCTATCCTTCCAGAAACTTCCATAGCCTGAAAAGGGCAGAAAACAACAAAGGCGGCGTCTGCCCAGACCCAAAACGGCGCAGTATCGTTCTTTTACCAGACTCTTTCGGGGTATACACATCAGTTTTTTCCTTAATTGTCATCAACCCCGCTGTTGCTGTGTTAACGAATTTAGGCACGATAATCTGAAATTTTCTTATACATTTTTCCTGGTATAACTGGACTGTTATTGCCCTTAGGGTTTTAAAGAGGGGATATTTATTTCTTTTGATCATATTGGTGCCTAGGGTTTGATTATTTTTGCTATTCTCTTCATTGGGTTTTGGTTTCCCCCAAGAAGGAATCATTATTGTGGTTGTTTTGCATGACGGAAAGGCCCATTACTGTCTGGGTTGTGATTCAGGGTACTTGTTATTTTGTTTTTGGGGAAATATGGTGGCCTTGAGAAGCCCTTGTTGAACATCAAACAGTTGGCCTTGGGCACTGATATAACAGATAGATAAAGGAGTTTTTCTTGTTCTTGGTTTTTGAAACCTAGTCGAGCTATTGCCCACTCGACTGGCTTACACTAAATACATAGGTGTACAGTACATAGAGGCGGAACCCAGCTATTGTTAATAGAACAGTTCAGATTCTTTTGTTATATTGTAGCCATGGAAGGATTGAGATAAAGATGTTGTGCTGACAATTCTAATAATTTGGTAGTTAAAGATAAGCCATGCGTTTGAGGGGCTTTTTGGGTTAGAATAGGCTGAAATTGGTGTTGCATTTTTTAGAATTTTACAAAGACAGTTAGGATTGTCAGGGGAAATGTGGTCGGACATGAGGAAGCTGTTGGGAATTTAAGGGAAGTTGGTTTTTTTCCTTTTAGTTTCATGAACATGTGCTGTGTCAGCTATGGAAAGAAGTGAACCCTCATTAGTTCCAGAATGGTTGAAAAGCAGCGGAAGTGTAACTGGAAGTGGGACAACATCCCATCCACTTTCACCATCAGGTAAAGTTTTTGTAAGCTTTTGTTTAGTGATTTGTTGTTCTTAAATACAAGTATTTTATGTAATATGATGTCAATATCTTAGTTTTGTTTGTTATAGATGATCATGCTGTATCAAAACTTGCTAGAAACAAGTCCTCGGTCAATCATAATGATCATGAAATAGGGCGATCTTCTGTTTCCGATCGAACTTCCGCATCATATTTTCGCCGGAGTTCCAGTAGTAATGGTTCTGGTCAGATGCAGTCGTACAGTAGTTTTGGGAGGAATCACCGTGGTAGGGATTGGGATAAGGACCTGTATGAGCCTCGTGATAGAGATAACTTAGTTGTTGGAGGCCATAAGCACCGGGATTATTTAGATCCACCTGGTAATAATTTTCCTGGCAATTTTGAGAACGATGGATTAAGGCGTTCTCAGTCAATGGTTTCTCGGAAGCGCAATGAGGTTTGGCCTAAAAGATCAATAGCTGACTCAAATTCTGCCAGTAGAAACAAAAGTACTGATGGAAATAGCCTGCTTGATAAGGGTGATTCAGTTGGCACTGTACACAAAGTTGTATTTGAAAGAGATTTTCCTTCCCTTGGATCAGAAGAAAGACAAGCAACTTCTGAGGTAGGAAGAGTCCCTTCTCCTGGATTAAATACTGCCATTCATGGTTTGCCAATTAGTGCCTCAGCTATCATTGCTGGGGATAAATGGACTTCAGCTCTGGCAGAGGTTCCTGCAATTGTTGGAGGTGGCGGTACTGGACTTTCACCTGGGCGACAAGCTTCGCTGCCTAGTTCTGCTTCTTTGCCCTCAAGCACTTCCGCTGGTCTCAATATGGCTGAAACTGTTGCTCAGGGTCCTCGTGTTCAAGCTGCCCCAAAGGTACCTTTGAATGCTTCTTTGTTTCTCAGGCATTCTTCAGATTCTTTGTTGCTTATGCTATTTCTTTCTATAATCCAGATAACTTCTGGAACACAAAGGCTTGAAGAACTGGCTATAAGACAATCTCGCCAATTGATTCCAATGACTCCATCAATGCCTAAACCGTCGGTAAGAGTTGTTACAATCTTTACTTGATGTTAGAATGCTTGGTTATTTATATTGCTTTCTGATGATTGCATTGCTTTTGTTATATTTTGTTTATCTTCTCTAGCTATTATTTTAATTCATCTCTTAATGTTTTGTCTGATGAGAGGATTCATTTTGAGAATGCCCACATCTCTTGGTCACAGTGATGTTAGAAGGGAAGTGTGTGATAGATTCCATTAGTTGCAAATTAGTAATGAGATGGGAACTAGAAGATTCTGTGGCTGTCAGATTCAGGTTATTCTTTATTTCTTGTTTCACAAGTTCGGCAAATTATATAAAGCTGTCATGCTTGACAGCCTGTATGTTTATAAGTCTGTTCAAGAGTAATTCACATGTACCTGTGTAGTAGCTATAAGGACAGTGTAAACTTGGGTACAACTTGGAATATAGAGGTGACAGGGGACTACAGGAAGTTGTAGCTTTATATATTACTCATTTTTTCTCCTTAATTTAAGTAGTTAGCCGTTCTGAACTTTGGTGTGTAGTAAGATATGTTATACTTTAAGTGGTAGCCTGTGCAATGGATTTTCTCATGAAACATTAATTCAAGTCCATTAATCACTGTTAAGTATGGTTTTTGGTGAATGGACTTGGAATGAATGTGTCATGAGAAGATCCATTTCCAGTATCAACAGGTGTCTTAAAATAAGGTCGAGTCAGCTGTGGTGAAGTGATTGTTGATTGATATGTTCTATTTCTTTTATCCCAAATTCAGCATTTTATTTTCCTTTTGTACAGAAGCTAGGGGTATTTGTGCTGCATATCTGAGTGCTCATCATGTGGATTGGCAGATTTTATTGTGTGAATGGACTTCATAGAGCTACTTTTTGGTGCAGGCTTTAGAGAAAAATTGAAGAGGCCTAGATTAGAAAGTGAAAACCTATGAAATAATTTAAGCTCAGAGAAAAGTATGATGAGTTTGGCCGTAAAAAGTGGCAAAATATCCTAAAGGATTAATTAGACACAAATAACACATAGCTAAATTTTTAAAGTGAACATGATTTTCACATCTAGGTGTCAACATGGACAAGGTAGGTTTGCTCTATTTGTTGTCATTCGTAGAATCCTTACTTCTACCCATTAGATTTCTTCCTTGACATTTATAGCATAGCATGTGGAGCCACCCATTTTTTGATAGTATCAATGTTTTGATCTTGTACAGTAGGAAAAAAAATGTATAATTTTTTTAAAATTTTATTCAGTTAATATCATTTTAGTCCTCCAAGGTGATAACATATCTTCAGCACATTGTTTTTTAACACAGAAGGAAAAGATGCACTAAAGTTCACTAAATGACGATCAAACCCATGGAAATAGAATGAGATGGCTCTTTTTCTTTTTGTTTCTTAGAATGAGATGGGAACTGTAAGGAAAAAGCAAGGGAAGTGGTTATTCAATTGGTTTTTTGGTTGTTTCATTAAGTCCGTGCCCATTCCCATGTTTGTTTATGGTTTGTGGAGGCGTGGTTGCTAAGGATATTTTCCATTTCTTTCTTTTCGCTTACCAGTATTGAGTGAGGATGTAAATAATTGGAGCCCACCTCACCTTTTATTGGCCCACTATGCAGAATATTTGGTGCTTATAATGTTTTGTCCATAGTCTTCCATTTATTATCTGACCCGTTCCTAATATGAAATGAAAATAAACTATAAGGAAACATACTCAATGGGAAACTGTCTAATATTATTGTTGTCATTGTCTTTTTTGTTGTTGTTGTTATAATTTTGTTAACGGAAGTTATGATTTGATCTATGTAGATTTTTTACTAAGATGGTATTATAGGAGGATCGCTTTAGGTGGTTTGAATGCTATATTTAGTCCACCTACTACATGCATTTGAGGTCAATGTTTGAAACCTTTGTTTCAGATTTTGAATTCTTCTGATAAAGGAAAAGCAAAAGCTGGACAGCCGCAGCATCCAGTTTCATCTCCTCTTCTGAGTCCTTCATTGCGTGGCGGGCCTGTTAAAACAGATGCTTCAAAGACAAGTAATGCTGGAAAGCTTCTTGTTCTCAAGCCTCCAAGAGAGCGGAATGGTGTGTCTACTGCTTCAAAGGATACCTTGAGCCCAACAAGTAGTACCAGGGCAGCAACTTCAGGCCTTGGTGTTGCGACATCGGTGACTGGATTGGCTACCTCAAGGGGCCCTGCAATCAATCCTGTTTCCCCTGGTGCTGAGCGCAAGCATGCCCTTCCAATGTTGGAGAAGAAACCAAGTTCTCAAGCTCAGAGTCGAAATGACTTTTTTAATCTTATGAGGAAAAAATCTATGCCGAGCTCTTCTTCTGTTGCAGACGCTGGTTCTGCTGTGTCAGCCTCGACTCTTGATGAGCCTGGTGAACTAGAAGTTACCCCTGCTCCTGTTATTCCTGAGGACGAAGATGTGCCATCATTAGACCGCCTGAATGGTTGCCAGCATACTGAGAATAACTTGTTCGGCAACCATTCAAGATCTCTTCCACTGTTTTCAGAGGAGGAAGAGGCTGCATTTTTACACCAACTTGGTTGGCAGGAAAATGCCGATGAGGATGGTCTTACGGAGGAGGAGATTAATGCTTTCTTTAGGGATTGGAGTAAGGTACGGTATGGTTGTAATGGGTCCAAGAATTAAGTATGCTTTTAGTAGTCAAGAGGAGGTTGTGGATAGGAACTCCTCTTTAACTTGCATTGAACAAGCTAGCTATGTATGCCCTAGTTTCTTTAATACTAAACTAGTATGTAATTTTCTTGGCAGTATATGAATTCAAAGCCGTCCTCGAAAAGTTTACAAGGAGTGCAACCGAAGTTTCCGTTGCTGCTCAGCTCACACGGTGCTATTGGTGCTATTTCTTCTGGATCTGACTCGAAGTTGGAGTCTTGATTTTACCGAACTAGTGCTGGTTTTAATGGAATTAAGTTGGGGAGGCATTTTTAAGGATTTTTGACTTTTTTTTGTTCTTTTCTAGAGTATTCAGATGGAAAATCGCGAAATTCAGGTAGCTACTGCAAGAAGAATCCATGCATTTTGAGGGAAGTGAATGGTAGGAATAAGAAACAGGTGGACGGGTTCTGATGATGACTTACTGAAATGTTGCTTTGCCTGCTATAAGATCTTAGAAATTTTGTGAGCTAGGACTTGGGATGAGAAATATAGGAATAGGTTACTGTAATGCTGCTGCTGCTGCTGCAGCTGCAAAATGTGGGTAGATCAGTTTTGAGTTTTGAGGAAGGGTTAAATCCAAATTGATAAGATATGGTTTCTTTATTGGGTTAGAAAGGGGAAAAGAAGAAAGAATAATTTTTGGGAATCTTCACTTTCTTTTGATCTTATCCGCAACTGTTGATTATATAGTATTATTTAAAGTTAATGCATGGAGAAGGCGAAGCATTGGAAGGGTTCATGCAAGTGCCGTCTCCCTCTCTCGATTTCGTCTGTTTAGAAGTCTACAATTAGTTAGTATTTGATATGTTTGATAAAAGTGCAAGCTTTTCAATGCCATGCCGGGCCGCTGTAAACATGATGGAGTGGAATGGAAAAAAGAGAAGAATGATGGTAAAAAGCTTGCACTAGCATTTTGCTCTTAATCTTCTGGAAATTTTCAATGAAGTTCACGGTCGTGTCAGAAAATATTAAACTGGGCTAGCCCAATCTTTTGATCCGTTGCCACAATTACCTTGCGACTCTGGTCACTTGCAGGCCAAGTTGGGTCTATCGTCAGAACACCAAATTCTTCTGTTCAGTTGCTTTATCACGCCATTAAAAATACGAATGAAGAAGAAGAAGAAGATCTAGTCCAAAATAATGGCTAGACGTGACGCGGACCGGGAAAGGACGCATTCTCGAGGTCCCTGAAACTGGGTAAGTACCAACTTATGAATATTGAGAGGGGAAATGAAACGAAACTTGGAGAGTCTTTTTTTTCTTTTTAAATAAAGAGAGAAGATGGAAAACCAAAAGCAGCAAATGGTGACGATCCAAAATGTTTCTTCGTCACTCGAAGGTTTGCATTCATTCCATGTGCAACTGCAAGTGCTCTTTGGATCGAAATTTGATATTGGCAAAAAGTGTAGAGAGGTCTAAGGCAGACGAACCAGTAGTGTCGGGTCAACTATACTTTCTCTTTCTTTATGCATACTATACTAGTATAACATATCTCAGTCCCCAAGAATTGATTGGTCCTTGATTAACTCCCACTTTTTTTTTTTTAAATTATGTAATTAAAAAAAGAAACTGAATACTAGGAGTCTTTCCATGTCCATAAGATTGAATCAAATAATGAGTGGTAGCAATGTTGGTGGAACCGTCTTCTTCCCTTTTTTTCTTTTAGCGAACTGCATATATACTTTATAATTTATTACTCTCTTCTGTTTCACGGCATAACTCGTGATTTTGAGAATTTTAGTGTATAAAATAAGGATTTAAAATTGGTATCGAAGAATATTTCTCAAGCAACTTTAATTTGAAATAACAATCAAAAAAAGAGTCCATGCATTTTTTTTTTTTTTTTCATATGACTCCAAATAAGAGAAAATACTTTACAACTGTAAGAAATTAAAAAATATATATAAGAAAAAGGATGATCTTATTCGTTGATGTAGCTAGCGTCTGCTCATTCTTGCGGTCGTCATGTTGACAAAACGATGCCGAAAATAAAGGAAGATCAAGTCATCTGGAATCATATTAAGCCGTGTCAGACAAGTTGACTAGAACAGTTTAAAAATGCACATGAGTACAAATATAATATTCTGGGTGGTGACAAAAGGGAATGGATATGAAAGATACCTCCATGGTATGAAACTGGGATTAATGTATCATGCTTAGAACAGGCTATGAATCACGCTATTGACTTCACTTGGAGTACCAGCATTTGAAAGACGGATTGACTTCCTTGCCCAAAAATGGTTTCCCTCTTGTCCTATATTTGTTTCCTAACATGCTGCCTATGAATATCAATCTAGCTTGTGCCAGAACAAATTAATAGTTTGAAATCTACAAAAAAAAAAAGCCTTTCTTTACTGTATATAGGACAGGACAGGACAGTATTATCCAATGGGACTTTTATACTCGTGCCTTTATACATACCAGTATATAAATATCAGCCATTTTTGCCCAACCTGTCATGTTGCCATATCTTCTTGTGCGGTGGAGGAAGAAAAAGGAGAGGAGCCAGCGTGGTGACTTGACTTCTATCCTCTATACGGTGAAATGGTCAAGCTCTCTCGTTCGATGTATAAGATAAAACTTTCCTAGTTTCCACCACATTTATTATTTGATGCTGAAGCGGACATACAGACGCAGGAAGCCATACAACAACATTGGTCAATCACAAACTACAAAAGTCATGAACTTGGCCGTTAGGTACGCCACATTGGGAGAGTCTGTGAATTTTCCTTGGAAATATTACAAAGGACAAATCTGTTTAACCCCATGAAAATAAACAAATCGTTTATCTAAATGAAGACAGGAAATTGATGGCAACGCAACGTTTTTCGGACTATTTATAGTCTTTGAGAAATTAATGATATCCTCTCTTCCAATGGCTTTTATTCATTTGGTAAAATGTCTTTTCACTAAGCAACTTGATAGGTTTTAGAGTTGACACATCACCTTTTACTGTCCGAGTATTTGACAGGTTAAACAAAGAATCTTTTGCTTCTTGACGCTTGAGTAAAGCATAAGTATTTAACCAACTACCTTTGGAGCAGTTGCATTTAACCAACACCTTTAAAGCATAAGTATTTAACCAACCTCTTGGATGCAATTAGGGGATCAAATCCTTTGATTTGCATTTTTTTTGCAGGATTTTTTTATAAGTTTCACCGGCGGGTGCAGATGCACCGATTTGATCCGATGGTGGTTCAATCTTCTCCAAATTTTTCATTAGTCCATTTGGATCCATCCCCTCCCTCCTAGTATAGAGCAGGAGTAGGTATAGTATAGAATCTATCGCATCGATAAAAAAAAAGAAAAAAGAGCAAAGCATAAGTACAGTGTCGTATGAAAGTTGTTGAATTCAGATTTGGAGTTAATTTCAACCAATACTTGATTGTTTGTAATCATACTTTCTCTTGGATTATCTCCCTCGCTTAGCTGATAATGTAGGTAATTGAGTCGTGGCCAATTTTACACACACGCACACACATATACACACACACAAAGACATATGATATATAGGGTTTTGGACGTATAAATACAGAACCTACACTCGAGAAAAAACTAACGACTCTTTATCTTATGAAATGTCTTATTTGAAAATTAGATTTCTCAACGCACCACACCTTCCTAGAGGGTTCCCGGTACAAAGTGCAATGGGGATCTCCGCCAGTTAATTTATTGCTGGATTTTTTAGGGACTTGCACGGTTCCACTAAGACGGATGATCATCATTTTTAATTAAGGCTAGATCCATAGGTGTTTATATGATGAAGTATCTAAAAAGAAGGATCAGACCTTGGTCAAGAAGCTCAAGAGAGTGGAACAACCTCCTTGATTAATTAGTAGGCAATATATATATATATGTGCATGCATGAGATGAGAGATAGAGAATTGGAATCGATTTACAAGCTATGAACTCTTTCCTGGTTTTGTTTCTTTCCAAGTGCTCATTGGACTGTCTTATATACTATAGAATAATCAACGTGGGAATTTGCTGCGGCGACGCTTGCTCTTCCTCTAAGTCCACGCTCACACATCTTTTCCTGTGAAAGTCGTCTCTTTCCATCCAACTACTACTAATCAAGAAAGTGGGATAGACAGATTTCAACGAACTCTTGCTTCTTCTTGAATCTCAGGTTTTTTTTTTCCCTTCTTCTTTTTGGTGGGGTATTATTTTTTCCTCTTAATCATGTGATGAGCAATAAATATGGTGGATAATCCGATTAGAGGATTTGGTGTTATATTTGTGTAAGTGAACCTTCTCTTTCTCCATTGTCACTTCCTCTTCCTGTTACTTACAAAGATTCTCGAAACTGGCAGTACTAAAACTCTTCAATAAATACCAGTAGCATAACAAAAGCCAGTTAAAATTTTTGTCCAAGTAGCCTGCAGCCTTAGACTTTTGGTTTCTTCTCCTTGGTGGTTTATGTTTCGAAACCTAAATAATCCTCCAATAAGGGAGAAGAATGAATTCCATAAATGGACTTCAGCAACTTAATTTATTGGTCGGAAGCTATAGATTTTTATTGGTCAGATTCATGCTTCAACAACCTAGCTTGTGCTTTTTGAAGTTTAATGGTCAACAAACAAGCATGGAGATTTATCCATCAGATCAAGCAGTCCAACTAAAACATGGGTACGAATTGCATGAAAACGTGATAGACTTGGGATTTATACTCAAACCAAACGAGATTAATAATATTAAGCCCATTAATTAAGACTTTGATCAACGAGATTAAACAACTCAAGATGATGACTATTAACTACATTTGGACTCAAACCAAATGATAGCGCGCAATTAATTAACAACTCAAGATGATGGACTTGGATTCATACTCAAACCAAATTCTCATCAAACGTTAGAAGCTTAATTATATTGATCAATTCCAATGTCAGTTTGCATTTTTCAGGTTCCATCCGTCAAAAATTCATAAAGGAATAATGCAGTAATTAAGAATTTAATTTAAAAAACTTTATCATGCATACTTCGAACAATTGCTTAAGCTCCCATAATAAGCTCCGAGCCTGAAGAAATCAATGCATCTCGATCAGGTTACATGCACAGCCATCTCAGAATACCGATAATCTTGTTTAGTTCATGTCTTCTCAACATTGGAGGAGGCAGCTAAGTTAATTAAACAAATGAAATCTTATAATCATAAAGCGTGGAATGGTGTGTGAGGGTATCCCAGTTGACAATTTCATGATCTGATCCCAAGGCCCTTAATTTTTATCCAGCTGTGGGATTTCGTACAGGGCTCGAATTCCCTAATTAAATGGATGAATGACGTCAGAACTTTCCTCCCTGATTTCCCTTTTAGCCTAACAAGATTTGAATCCTTGATCCATCTGCATTAGAGAAATACCAGTATTCAGTATATAAATTATGTGCTGGCGGCAGACTTTGTGTATGTATTGGATTATTTGCAAATTGCTTCAAATCATTACCAAAAGAACAAGGGAAAAAAAAAAATCTTCACTTACATATCCATAAGACTAGAAAAAATTTTCCGTGTAAATTGTATCTCTGTTTATTTGTTGTATTAGAAAATTGCCAACATAATATTTGTTCCTTGTAGACAGAGGTAAATCCACGGTGTGCTGTGTGGACTATTGTTGCCAGAGCAGAAGGGGCAAAGACTGAGTCTAGTGTTTAATTCTTGCACATATTTAATAAATAGTACAACGAGAAAGTGGAAACTCCGTTACAACTATTTCTTTTGCATTCACGACTAATCAAAGACAATTGATATGAAAAGATGCATCCCTAATTCTAACAAAACATGAAAGTTACAACTTTCTATTTACAATAGATTTGTATTATATATATATATAGAGAGAGAGAGAGAGACTACACTATCTTGGTCTATAATTCAACAAATAAAAATAGGGCTGAAAATAAGTTTCAACCAATTCTACAGAGGTATGTTTAGCATTAATTTGAAAATTAAAAGAAATGTTTGAACTTGACTTGTATTTGAAAGTTTTTTGAAAGAAACTAATCGAGTTTGGTATGAAATTTCAGATGTATATTAATGGAGAACTTGGTTTGGCTTATCAAAGCACCGAGTTCAAACATATACAATCAATTATGATGAATTAGGAATGTGATTAAAATCAATTATGCCTATTCAAGATACAAGAATATTACTATATGTTTGTTATTTTGAGTTAAAGAAGGGAACTATAGGTATATTTTTATGAAATTTATTTGTCTTATATATTCTAGAACATGTCGAGTTGAATATTGTGAAAATTGTTATTGATTTGTTAATATTTTTAAGTTTGAAATCATGTTTAGGCTTGAATTGATGTCTAAACAAACAAACTTCAACGAATTTGGGTCAAATCGATTACCAAACTGCTTATAGCTAGGATAAACCCCATGTAGCAATATGGTAGTAGTTCTTGTTAGGGGCACTTTAGTGATTATACAATCTAGGTAAATATTATGCCGCTTGTATGGGTTATTATTATTCTTGTACTTGCTTATGAAAATATTTATGGTGTGATCAAAGATCCAGTTAAAAAGTCAAAACTAAGATGCGTCCTTGTATGTCTAATTCTAATTATACGTCTTAGAGACGAGGGAATTGACTTCGGTGCCTCAAAAGAAGCACAGAGAAAATTAAAGAAAGACAAATAATTAAAGCAACAAAGAAAGGGATAGGCTAGCTAGCTGCTGCAAGGAAGTTTATACTACTTCTCATTTGTTTTCTATGGGACCAGAAGAAACTGGAATGGAAATTGATCTATCACTCAAATTAGATGCTCAACATGAAGAGAGAACAACAGAAGATCAAGATGACCATCATCGCCAAGAAGTAGGAAAATTTCCAGCCGAAGGAAAAAGAGAAACAGAAGTTGAAGGAGAAGCCGTTGATCAAGAAGGTCATACACCTGTGGATAATTCCGTATGTGATGAAACTATGAAGACAGAAGAGGTATATCTCGTGTTCTTTGAAACCCCGACCGCCATCTTTATTTCTAACTCTCATGCATGTGAATTCACTGTAGAACTGCGTGTCAGAGTTCATGTGAATCCCCGTAACCCCACATCCTCAATCTAAAAGAAATTAAAGATTATACATGTATCAGTCTTGATCCAATCCAATAATTAACAATCTGAACTACTATAGATGTTTGAAACTTTGTACTGTTAGATATCAGTATTACAGCAGGAGATGGACCGCATGAAAGAGGAAAATAAGGTGTTGAGAAAGGCAGTAGAGCAAACTATGAAAGATTACTATGATCTACAAATGAAATTTTCTGTTGTCCAACAAAATATTCAAACCAAGGTAACATCTCCAGTGGAGTACTATTAAGCATCTAGATAGCCGAGGAATTTTGTTTGAATATTTTGATGGAATTCCTTTGATTGTTATAGGATCCAAGAACTTTTCTTTCGCTTACGGGTAATAATAACAGCCCCAGTCATGAAGAGCAAAACAAAGGAAGTCCAAGATTTTTAGAAATGAATCATCAAACACCACCATCTACAGCTCAAGAAGATGATGCTAAACAACGTCATGAATTAGGGCTGTCGTTGACGCTGCAAAGCAGTAGTACAAGCCAAGAGAAAGAAGACGAATACATGGGAAATATTGAGAAAAAGGAAGATACCCCAAAAGCATTAATTACACCAATGCAAAATAAGCTACAAAGGAGCAGCAGTTTAGGAGGAGGAATCTCCAACCACCTTTCTTCCCCTCCCAACAGAAAAGCTAGGGTTTCTGTCAGGGCCAGATGTGAAGCTGCCACAGTAAGTTTTGATAATTATTTAGCAGTGCTACATATGTTGCTTAGATTTTGATCAAATCTTTTCATGACCTCATTGAGTTCAGAAATGGGAAATGATAAATGTTTTCTTTCATTTCATAGATGAACGATGGATGCCAATGGCGAAAATACGGCCAAAAAATTGCGAAAGGAAATCCTTGCCCGCGAGCCTACTATCGTTGCACTGTAGCACCAGGATGCCCAGTAAGAAAACAGGTAAATATGTTTAGAAGAAGTTGATTTTGAATCTTGAATTCTTTTAGTCCTCATGTACAGTGTATTGTGTTTGTTTGTGTGTGTGCGCTGTGTGTTTTTTTTTTTTGGGGGCCCTCCCTTTAGGCCTTCTTAATTTGTCATCTACTGTTAGATTTGTTTATTTTATATGTATGCGTGTACATATAAGTGTAGGTGCAAAGATGCTTGGAGGACATGTCAATCCTGATCACAACCTACGAAGGAACACACAATCATCCATTGCCTGTGGGTGCAACAGCAATGGCATCAACAGCATCAGCAGCAGCATCATTTATGCTATTGGATTCTAGTAACCCTCTTTCATCAGATGGAATAATGTCCAATTTCAACCGATCAGCTCCATTTCCTTACCAGAGTCCTCAGTTCATAAATCCATCTTTATCTTATGCATCAAACCTGATAAACATTCATCCAAATGACCCGTCTAAAGGGATCGTTCTTGATCTCACGCATAATGTTAATGCTGACGCGAGACAATTTCCCATTGCTAGCTCTTCATCACAGCAACCGAGCCATTCTTGGATGCCTAAACCACTACCAGGGAATTATATTGGAAACAATGCTACTAATATTGTCAGTGATCTTTTCCCTCGTCAACTAGTGGAAGGTGGGATTGGACCTAAAGGCGAAGGAAACAAGTTATTGGCTGAAAATGTGAGTGCAATTGCTTCTGATCCTAAGTTTAGGGTTGCTGTCGCGGCTGCAATTTCCTCCCTCATTAATAAGGAAACCCAAACTACTACCACTAGTCATCCTCCTATGGCAACTTCTTTAATTCCCACAAGAGATGGTGAGGGTGGTGGTACCTCATCAAATAGCAAAAATTGGATTCTTGAATCTCTCTCCACAGGTGGTAAGCCCATTCAAAATTCCCCATGAAAATGAGATGCTGATGTTGATTCATTAAAGTTTTGTTCAAACACAGATTGGAGGATCATACTACTACTGTAGTTGTAGAAAATGTAATACTTACGAATTTAAGACTAGTTTTTTTTTTTTTTTTGGCTTTTCCCCTATTTTGCACTTTAGTGAACTTGTTAAACTCCATCAATCATCGTGAAAGTAAGTTTGTTTTACCTTTTGATTTTTTTTTTCTCTCTTGTATCCATTTGTAGCTCTTCTCAATTAGCTTTATTTACATTCAGAGAGTGATTTACTTCCTTTCTCTTTTGCCACTGAAATACAGCTAAAAATATGAACACCTGCAAATAAAGTCGGTATTGCAATTATGCAGCATTCTAATTTGGTTTCCCACGAAAATGATCATTTTTTGTTTAGCTACAATCTTTACTATATCAAGCTAATATCTACGAGGTCCCTTGACAAATATACATCGTATACCTTATTTTTCTAGTACTGTTATATATCTTGAGCAAGAACATAACATGCTGCAATTTGACTAAGTTCATCCATTCAGAAATGTTTGCAAGTGATTAGGTAACTAGACTGCTATATATTTATGGTCTACTAATCAATGGCTACAGTAGGATTACCATCTAGCTCACCACTAACCCTCATCTAATTTGCTTCACTTTCTAGACTATATATGGCTAGTGCATTGTACATCTTTCTCAATTTCTCATATTGAAACAGCCTTGATTTATTTGCATGATGAAAGAGGCCCAATACAAATTCTTTAGAACTTTCAGTTAATCGTGATTTTGAGGAAGTATTTAAGATAATAGAACCTACAAACCAAAAATGGCTGTCCATCTGTATACTGGTAAATCTTCAAGCACAATTCCCTCTTTCGGGAGCTTTCATGTTTAGGGCACCTAATAATATTTAAATGTGGTGCAATTTCTGTTATTAGATACCAATTCAGATTAGGGAGGCAACATTGTGATAATAGGTAAAAAGTGGAGGCTGATGAGGTTGTTCAGCTCTCTGAAGAATGATACACCAGCGATGGACGTGGCCTATCACCTACGAGGGGAAGATTTTCCTGTAAACAGCCGTAATAGTTCATTTAGCTGGCTAAGGAAGGAACTACATAACCTTAGCAATTTAAAGCCACTAAAAAGGTTGTTCAAGTGGAATTTAGTATTCAGTAATATTCCCATCCTAGCACTACTGGCTGCTAGAAGAGGATGTACGGATTTAGGGTGTTGAGTTGCCACCCCACAACAAAGGGGAAAAGCTAATGAAATAGGTGAACCATTCATTAATTTCTCTGAATTTTCATGTGTAGTTTCTAACTGGGGTATATGGATCCGAGGAACTCATTTCTTGTCCCATATGTACTTTGAATTTTAGCTTAGAGCACCAGAAAAACGCATTAAAAAGAAAAAAAAAGTGAGTCGTATATCAAATTATAGCATCACATGCCTCCTTTAAATGGTGTATATCTTATAAATACCATAAGGTAAAACTTATATTTTTGGCGTACTTGAATAAGAGATTATTTGAAATAACATCGAACCATCTTCTAACTATCTTCTATTTTGTGGATTAAGAGTAGAGGAATCCAAATGAAGAACTTTAGGTCAGCTAGTTAAACTTAAACACAGGAACGGACACTTGAATTGGTGCATTTTTGGCTGCAAGTATTTGAAGGCAAAACCCTCAAGAGACTCTCTCAGCAGTCAGCACTTAGGACTGACTTAATTATTATCTTTGATCACCAGTTATTGAACCCCTTCTGGTGTTTGAAAAAGGATGTATAGAACATTCGACGAATTATTTTCTTGGTAGTGCAAGTTTGATCATGCAGCACATTCATCGGATTATTTTCTTTTAGAGCTTCCTCTTTTACTGGCTAAGGCAAAAAACAGAAAGCTATCGCCTATGAAAATGAGATTATTTTGGGTTAACCTGAAAAGCATGCAAGAAATGAGAAAGATACTGGACAGAACTTTACCACTGACCCCCAAAAAAAAAAAAAAAAAGCAAACTTCGAATTAAAGAATAAATGCATTGCAAAAGGAAATGCTTTACTACTCAAACTCATACATCTGCTGAATTGCAAATTAGTGAATTTTGCAGAGTGTGGCCCAAGCCCTCGTGACGGATCAAGGCTGAAAAACTGTCAATAGCAAAATCTGCATGGGTGGACGGTGGAAAGAAATTGCATAGGTGGAAATTAGGCTTTTGGTCCAATTCACCAAAATTTAATTTTTTGTGTGGTTAAGAATTTATTTTTAAAAGCTTTAAAAACAGTAGATACCTGACCTAAATTCCATTCAAAAATTAAAATTGACACAAAAATTTTTTTGACGTACTGGTCCAATCTGCAATAGGTAGTCTCCAGCAACAATACTCAAAGGCCCAACACCACTGAGCATATATATTGGTCCAGTTAGTAGGCATCGTAGCAGATCCTTGACGCTGGGTTTGCTATAGCACAGCCCAACAATATTCTAGATCGCGATCACGGAACCAAGCTAAATTTTGGTTTTTGAGGCATGTAAAAGATACTCAATAAAATCAATAGCTGTGAACAAACTATTGATGATGACTTGTGCATGTAGCATCTAATTTCTGTCTTTGTTTTTTTTTTTCCCCCTTTTTTGAGAGAGTCTTTGTATGTTTTGAAGGCCGATTTTTTCTTTCCTCGTGAGATGGTCTACATAGAAAAATATTCCTCCAAAAGTTTCTTAATCAATATTCATATTTGAGGGAGAAAGAAAACTTAGGAATATGTTAAGTTCGTATTCCTCCATCCTAAATTTACACCAACCGATGTATTGATTGTTTTGTATCATTAGTATTACTGATCGATATTGAGCTGATTTGATTGGTGACCAACTGGATCGAGAAGATGACCAGAGTTGAATCTTTGGAATCACTCCAACGCTCAACTCAAATCTAACCTAATTTAATTACTTTGATACGTTAAGGGAATAGTAAATGTGTACTTATTTAAGGATTACAAAATATTTATGCCGAGATTAATTCTAAATGCGTGTTAAAATGGCGTAAATCAAATTGACTCGTAGGGCCTAATTCATCATACATCCACGTTATCAAACTCTATACAAGGCGGGAAGAATGATATAGGGAATGGAATGTAACGAAAGATTTCGAATTCGAGACCTTTCATTTATATATATGAAAATAGAAAATTCTAGATGAGATGCGGATATAAATAGAATAGAGACGTACCTAAATTTGTATAATGTGTGAATTTTGAATAAGAATTGAAGGGGTGTGAATTTATAAAGTTAATCTAGTAAAATTATAGATCTCCTAGTGTAGCGATTTGATTTGACATACTTCGGATAAAAAATAATTAAAAAACATGTTGGGAAAAAAAAAGTAAAAATTTGTGTCCGGAAAACTACCATCCAAACGTGAATTATTTTTTGCTTAATTAAGCGGCCAGCCAGTAGCCTGGCATAGCAGGTGGTGAGACGCGAGCGCCGAGGGTTTTGGTGTGGTGCTCCTCCAGGGCCAGGCACAGGCAGGATTCAGTCCCAATCTACATATCATATCAATTAAAGCAGTGCCAGGTGAAGTAGCGGAGAGACATAGCTGGGCCTTTTCATTTTTATTTTGATTTTTTTTTTGTTTTTTTACCATAAAATATACCATGGCTGCTGTGGAGAAGACTGAGGAAGAGCTTCGCAAAGAGATCGAAGAACTCCATCGCCAACAGCGCGAGGTTCATCTTCATCTTCATCTTCATCTTCTGCCCAACCTCGTTATCTTTTTCCCACTAATTCCAGCCTTTTTACTTCAAATTTATGTCTTCCTTTTCTCCATTCATATTGCTTGCATGTGGAATTAAACTCAAAACAATTGCTGTAATACGGTTGTTTTATTCATCTTTCTTAGATTACCGAGCGGCTTCGCGATCCAAGGGGTCTCCGCCGCGGTGCTTTATCCGTCTCTGCTCCTCGCAATTTTGCCCCTAACGGCGGCCGCCAGCGTGGCTTTGTTAGACCTGTAAGTCTTGCCTTCACCCCTATGCCCTTGCCTCTACCCCTCAATTGCAGACACATTTTACACCAAAGGTTTCGTTACTTGTTGGTGTTAATTTTTTATTTAACTGGGTCTTTTAGGCTGATAGGACCGATTCCGAAGACCAACCTCCTCCCAAAAAGCGACTTTCTTCAGCTGTCTTCAAGGTTTTGTCAAAGGAACCCTAACCACCTTTTGTTTTGCTGCCACATTTTATTATTGCATATTGAGATGCCTGAACTTACTGTTTGTTGTCAATGAAGGTTGAGGATGGAGAGATTGTTGAGGATGCTTCCTCTCCGGCTGCTGCGAAAGAAGTGGCAAACAAGCCTGCTGATGTGGAACAAGGTGCTGGGAATTCAGCTCCTACCCTGAGTGAGAGGAAGCCCTCCAATTGGTCTATGAGGGATGCTAGTTATCAAAAGCCATCTAGAATGGTGAAGTGTCTTAATCCGTTTTCAATGATGCACTGTTTGTTCTCTTAATGTGGAAATTCGAAAATTTGAGTTGGTCTTCAATCATGTCATTTAGGACTTTGACATTCCTCCAGCTGAGCATGTTCCCAGAGTATTGCCCAAGAATGAGGATCCTAGTTTGGTTAACAGGAACAAGAGGATGCTGAACCAGCTTCGTGGAACCCTCGAGGTATAGCAATTCAGTATATCCTCTTTGTTGCATTGCAGATGTCATTGGTTACTTAACGATTTGAGTCCAATTTCGAATGTCTTTGTTGTGTTTAAATGAATTAAAACGAAATGCGAGTGATGCTATTGAAGCGTGCCATAGTTGTCATCAGGCACTTAATCATTTGGATTTGGTTCTCTAAATCTTTCTTCTTTTTAAATGAACTAAAACGCATTGCAACTTGCAAGTGATCTTATTTAAGCTGGTTCTATGAAGTGTAGGTATTGCAATTTGTTGAATGTGAGAAGCTTGCCTCATGTTGGCTGTTTGAGCCTGTCATGGTTTTCTTTTTTTCTTTTTTTTTTTTCACAGAGTGTACATTAGATTACAACTTTTTGCCTTCAGACATGGACAAGGAGGCAAAGTTTATTTTTCTTAGTAGTACATCGAAACTTAACTGCGAGATGGAAGGGAGATAGGGATAGCCTAATTAGGAGCATGGCTGAGGTGTCAAGATATCAACCATCTAGGATGAAGTGGTGGGCCGCTACTTCTTGGCTGTTATTTCAGCCAATAAATTTATACCCGATCACTGTGTATTCCTCTCTGCTAAAGCAAGAGGACTTCCCTTTGGTTCATCTCTGGTTGATCATATAATATTTGTGTACCTGATAAATTGATATTTGCTTGAACAATTATGTGGTCACTACACATTGCAGTATTTAGAAAATGGAAAAGTATCAGGTCCTATTCTTTTCCGTAACACATCTGAATAAGGAAGTCAGTAATTTTTTTTTATTTGCTTAAAACACTTCCAGAAGTTCAGAAAAGAAGACATGCAACTTTCTGGATCAGAAGCATACATGCGTAGGTCAGATTCACTCAAAAGGGTGAGTGCTTATTATTTCCTTTATAATATTTGTATCAGTGGTTTTTGTTGCCTTGGAGCTGCTATGCTTTTGTTTGAGTCAAGTATTTAAATAGTAAACAAGTGTCTGGGGATGTATTGCAGGCTGAGCAAAGGGCACGTGAAGAAAGCGAAAGGCTTAGACAACAAGAGCGCGAACAGATTGCGGAAAAGCGGAGGAGAGATTTGGTCTGTTTTTCTTATATCATGTGTTTTTATCGTTCTTTGTGACTCTCTAAAACTGTCTATTGGATTCCCCCTTTTTTCTCTACCAGACTCTTAGAGCTCGTGTTGCAGCCAAGGCAGAAGAAAAGAAACTGGACCTGCTGTTTCTTCGGTGGTGTGAGCATCACAAAAAACTTGGCAATTTTATAAGGTGTGTAGGATGGAACAGTTATGATCAAGCTTTTGGAGATGAGTCCTTTTTACTTTTAACTTGGTTGTCACCTCTGATCTAATTTTTTATTATGTCGCTTACTGCAGGTTATTTCTAATTTTGGTCCAAAAGTGTCCATATTCACAATTTTATTGACACGAAGATAAGTTTCTTCTCGTGTGGAGAATGTTGAAGCAGTTGATTGATATTTGCTTTCATAATTTGCAGGAATTTGTGTTGATCAAACGTGTTCATTTAACATGTTTTATGACTCTTTCTTTACTTTTTCTGGGTGTTTCTTTTTTAGGACAAAAGCGGAGCCTTCCATATATTACGCTTTTGCCAAGCCATTGGATGAAGATGTACAGTTGGTTGAGCAGGAGAAAGAACAGGTGCGTTCTGTTTGCAATTCCTGCTTGTAGACTTGGGTATTGTTTGCCTGTGCAAAAGCGACAGAAGAATACAGAAACTAATTAAGCTTATTATCTAGTTTTGATGCGGGATATAGGAAGCAATAATTAGCACTAACAATGGTTAAATTCTGTCGAAGAATTGTTCATAGCCCTCCAGCACCAGTAGAACTTTATTGCATTTCACTGTTGGTTGTCGGAATTTATGACTTAAAAAGTTCATAATAGACGTTGGCAGCGATTTTTCAGTATAACTGTGGGGATTGTAGCTAAAAAATTAATTTTGTCCAACATTTTTTTTTTTGGTATCAGTGTTAACGATTTACTGGTTCTTATTCCCTGGGTATCATCAGATGTTTCAAGAATGGAAAGCTGCAAGGAGAGAGGAGCTGTCTCAATACCAGAAACAGATAGTTGAGCAGTACGTGGCAAATGTTGAGAAGGAGCTAGAGAGGTGGCAAAATGGAAGGAAAGGTAGGAAAGCAAACAATGAAATGGCAAATTTGCAGGAGACAATGGACAAGGAACTTGAGACCCACAGGCTTGAGCATGGTCCCAAGACCAGAAAGATTCCTGGTGGAACCAGCAATGAAGAAGAGGAGGATGTGGAAGACATTAATGTTGGGGAGGATGATATGATGGATGATGTTCTGGATGTTGATGAGAACAGCAGGAGAGTTGATGAAATAGCATCAAAAGCAGAAACTGGAGATGGGAGTCCACAACCTGAGAACAAGGATTAGTAATATCTGAAGCCTGTCCTAGTTATTTTGTAGGTTTTGGTCTGGTAGTTTCTTGTCATTTGAGTTTTTCTTGTTACTTGGCTTCTATTTTTTTGATAGGTATGGTTTTATTTAACTAGATGTTGAGTATTGTGTGTGTTCTTGTTTAACCCTCCAGTTTTGTGGTGTCAAACAATATTCGACTGGGAGAGGTGTGCTAAATTAGTTGTATACATACATTAATTGGTTTTTAAGCTTTTCCTTCTAAAAATAGTTCCTGGGATGGCTAGATACTTGAAGTATTAGCGGCCTGACGCAGGATGTTTTGGACATTCCCTGGAGCGTTGGGTCGTTGGATGTTTTAATTTCAACGCAATCCTTGAGAGCGTTTACGTGTGATATTTTGTCATGTTGATGCCGCCGCTTCGGTTAGCTGGTGAGTGCGGATGGATGGAACTCTGGGGGGCCGACTTTCGGGTGAGTTTTGGCTAAGCACTAGCTAGCACTTTCTAATGCGATCCGGTAGTTTGTGGTGGTGAATTATTTGGTTAGGAATAGACAGAAAGTCTGAGAATATTATAACAGCTTCGCTGTTAAATTGTGGCGTTACGTTATTCAATTCGTGTACTGCATTGATAAAATTTTTATGTATACAATGGTAGCAGATTGTACGAGTGAAATATATACATATCTATATCACTGCAACTTTAGTACTATCTATTATAGAGTCCAAATTGCGATAAATTTAAAGGAGTAGGTTGAACGTTAGTTACCTACAAAAAAAGGGTGAGTGTATGCAGTTATGCACAATCTATTTAGCCTCTACTCTTCTAATGCACGTCAACTAAATGAAAAACTGAACACGGGAATCTCTTCTACTCATGAGTTTGTTTTTTTTTTTTTTTCCTCTTTCCCTTTTCACACTCTTGTCCAAAAACCAACATTTCTGCCCAAGCCGCCCGAGCTGGGAAGCATTCCCACTAATTACTAGAAACGTAACAAGTCGTTCCTAGGAATCATTCATTATTGTCCCACTGGGAAGAATTCTCGTGTGAGGGTAGTCTGTTTTTATCTCGAGGAAAAAGGTTTAATATTTGTGCTAGTGTATTGCTAGTCAACTGCCACTTCACTAGGACTAGTACACTGCATCAGAAAACGAAAGTGTCGTTAAGAGTCACTAAACTGATTATTGTTTTGGATAAAAACAGAGAAAAAAAAGGGAAAGGTTTCGCACAAATTGTCTTGACAAGACACACAGGGCAATAGTCCTAAATAAATATAACACTGAGACAGAGCACAAAAACACCAACTCCCTCTTGAAGCAGAGAGGATCAACCTTGCCTCCCATTAAAAATTGTCACTTAAAACGTGATTTCTCTTAAATTTACATGATTGCTTCTCCATATGCTTTTTTAAACGGGTGTTTCTCTTAAATCTATGTGGATGCTTCTCTTACATTTATATGATTCGATAATGATTCAGTTCACGTTAATTCATCGTAATTTTGTTGAATCACCCTCTTAATATAAATTAGACGTAATTTTGATCACCCTCTTAATATAAATTAGAGCAGGAGTAGATGGTTACAATAAACCAAACAAAAAGAAGCGCAAAGAGTCTCAATCCCATAATAAATAGTAATACTCAACTAATAAAAGAATATGGCTTTGAATGAATGGGTTTGCTGGGAGGTTTCGATTCCAGGGGCCACCCACATCATGCGTATAGTGTATAATAAGGACACATGCATACATGCACATAATTGATAGAGTAATACCAAGTAGCTCACCTTTTTGACATTAACCAAACACGGCAACCACACTGCTTTACTCGCTCTCATTTTCTTCTTTATTTTTGTTCCCACTTCTTCTTTGAGAGCCTTAAGGAATAAGGAGGAGGAGGAGGAGGAGGAGGGGTTCTTTTCTATCTTTTCCCCTTCCCTGTATATCTCTCTTGGAAAGCAAGCAAAGCAAACATAACAGAGTAAAGCAAAAAAGGAAAGAAAATACAGCGACAACAACAACAGAAGAAGAAAGACCGACCGACCCATTTGAGGACGTGAGGTGGGGCTCCCCCCCCCCGCCCCCCTTTCCAGTTTCCACCTCCCATTATATACTAAAATGACCTCCAGACCACCCAACGCCACCAACGGCACTCACCACCACTCGCACCCACCACCACCACCACAACCTCCCAGCAACACCACCAACGCTACCGCTCTTAGTACCCACCAACCCCACCCTCCTCCTGCTCCTCCTCACTCCCATTACTTCCCACCTCACTCTTCTTCCTCCTCCTCCAAGGCCTCCTTCAAAGGCTGCTGCTGCTGCCTCTTCCTCCTCTTCTCCTTGCTCTTCCTCCTCGTCCTCGCCGTCATCCTCGTCGTCGTCCTCGCCATTAAGCCCAAGAAGCCCCAGTTCGACCTCCAATCCGTCGGCGTCCAGTATCTCGGCATCAACTCCAATCCCAATCCCACCCCAACCCCCACCTCCTCCTCCTCTGCCTCTGTCTCCCTAGCCATCAGGATGCTCTTCACCGCCGCTAACGATAATAAGGTCGGGATCAAGTACGGCGACTCCAAATTCACGGTGATGTACCGGGGGATCCCTTTGGGACGGGGCACTGTTCCTGGGTTCTACCAGCCCGCCCATAGCGTCCGCCAAGTTCAGACCACCATTGCGGTGGACCGGGTCAACTTGCTCCAGACCGATGCTGCCGATTTGCTGAGGGACGCCACCGTCAATGATCGGGTTGAGCTGCGGGTGCTGGGGGATGTTGGAGCTAAGATCCGGATTCTTGGCTTTACTTCACCTGGGGTGCAGGTTAGTGGATTAATTTATTAGTAGTAATTTCTACTCCCCATTATCACTGCGAACAGTACTCCACTACCAAAATTTACCATCCTCCAATTAATTATTGCAATTGTTGTCGCAGCCCATTATCACTCGAAGCCCCCCACAATACACCAAAAGAAAAAAAACCAGTGGTATAGTTGCTTTGTAGATTCTTTCTGTAAGACAAATTGCCAAATGCTCTTTCCAAGGACTGAGAATTTTAGTAGTGGCGTGTCCCATTTGTCAACGAATAAACAGTACTAATCACTAGCATAGGAAAACAGACATTATTTATTATCATTTGACAATTACTTATAACGCTATGGTGACGAGGACTGAGGAGTGTGGAGGGCTTACTTTACTATTGGTTTTCTCAGGTCTCTCTGGATTATGGGTTATGGGAAAGGCCTCCGCAGCCGCAGGGGGGACGGGGTTTTGGGGGAGGAGGGTGTGTGGGGCGTTGTGGCCAGGGAGGTTGTTGTCGGCGTGGGGATACCTAGTGGGAGGGCTCCATGTGTAGAAAATGAAAGTTACTGTGGGGGTGCTGTTGCTAAGGTACGCCGGCTGCTGGATTCCCGTTGGCTAAAATACGCGGGAGTTGTTGGCTGAGTATTTGCATTAACGATAGTATTACCAGGCCTGTTAGTAGGACTAGGATTATTAGGCTGCCCCTGGTATGGTCCGCTGGTCCAGGTAGCGGTGTCAACGGGTGAGGTTTGGGTCCGGATCCGACTCAAATTCAATAAATTTTTTTGAATTTGGGTTGAAAAATAATTTTGATACTCAAACTCGGACCGTACTCGTTTGCTTTAACAAAAAACGGGTCACATACTGACATACAAAATATAGGATTACGATCCATATCCCTGAATAATATATTAATAATTATAAAATATAAATATTTTTAAATACATTCTTTTACCAAATTAACAATTTAATAATGACTTTGTAGATTGATTTGTGGTTAGTTTTGGATTGACTATTGCGAGTTATTAGTGGTTTAGTTTTGTAATTTGATTTATTTAAGTTTGGAGATTGAATTTGTTATTGGTTTTGGATTTAATTTTAGAATGTTTACGTTTGAATCTTCTCTTTTGGGGGTAGACTCGGACTTGGTTCTAGGATTTAAAGATCCATTGAATATACGGGTCGGGTCCTGCTCTAATACATAAAACGGGTTTAGATATGAAATTTTCAATTCCAGTCCGAATCTGATCCGTTGACACCCCTATGGTCCTCCAGGGACTACTACTAGGAGATTACGGCTGGCTGGATGGATGTCGTCAGCTTCTTTTTTTTTTTATATTACTATTATGCCATTAAATTAAATTACTATTGGGGGCCATTGGCTTAGGTTTACTACCGTGTCTCTGTGGCATTAGTACCGGTACCCTTGTATTTCTGGGAGGGATGTGCTTCGTTTTTAGAGTGTCATTAATAATTCTTTCTGTGTTTTCTTCTTGGGCTGGGTATGCTAAGCTTTTCTTTTTTGGATAGGTGATTATTATTGGTAAATAAGCTTCCATTTGCCTTGTTTATCAGTTGGACCTTTTGCTTAATTTAATGCTTGTCATTCTATTGACTCCTCATCAACATATACTACTTATGATGTAGTATCTATCTCCGCCTCCGGTTGGACTGTTTTTTGTTTCTTTGCTTTTTGAAAAACACCCAGGGGATTCAACTGTTTTCTGGATCCGTGGCAACTCGTCACCGCAACAGGCGCGTGCATGCTTTTTTATTTTTATTTTTTTTTAAAAAAAAAAGATGATGTGGAAACTTTTTGGGCAAATATAAAAAAATGGGATTCCCACAGAACATGCTCTGTGCATGTGCTAGCTAGCCGCTTAAAAAGACACTTGGTAGTAATTTTTGTCCCACCGATGGATTAGATGCTTTCCGTTGTTTCACGGAAACAAGAAGATAAAAGCAAAAAAAATCTTGAAACATTTGTTTGTTTTCTGCTCTCTAGGTCCTGTGCAAAAGAGACTACTGTTTCGGTTGGTCTAATGATTGAATTTGAATTGTTGGGGGGGGGGGGGGAGCAGGTATCGGTTGATTGCGCAATAGTGATCAGCCCCAGGAAGCAAGCACTCACTTACAAGCAGTGCGGATTTGATGGCCTCAGCGTATGACCTGCTCCTCTTCAAACGGACCTCCACCGGTTCTCTTTTTTACCCTTTCTTTCTTTCGAGAGGGAGTAAATTAAAGAAGACTAGGAAGAATACTTTTTTTATTATTTGCATGGTTGAATTGAAAGAGTAATTTTCTTTTAGCCACCACCGCGACCGCACATGGACGGACGGACTCGATTTATTTTTGGTTGCAACAACTTCAGAATACCTGATTAGTCATCACTAATTCTTAATTACTGCTGTTATTAGTGAGGCAAATGTTTATAAAGAAATGTAACTCATGAGAGCATCTTTCCTTTCTTTTCTTTTCAACTTCTGTGCTGGTTTTGTTGTAAAAGTTTTGGAGCGATTTTGTGGATGGAGGAGAATCTTGGGGTTAATTCTTTTTAGATGTTCCGCCCGCCTCCGCTTATGAGTAATGATTGAAGATAGAAGAGAATCTTGGGATGATGGTCTCTTGCCTTCTTGCTTAAGCATTGTTGATTCTTTATTGTGATATCTCTGGCTTTCTCTCACAATTCTGTCTTCTTCCCCGTTATCTTCTTCTCTCTGTCCATGATCATCAAGAAGGATTTTCGAAGGGCAAGTGTCAATTCAATTAGTTATAGTTTCTGAACATATAATAGCGCCTCTCTTTTACTTCTACAATAATTGACAGAGAGATTATAACAATATATGTTCAGGTAGCATCGAAGGTATTCTTATTGTCCTCGTGTAACACGCATATATGCAGAATTTTTTGAAAATAATAATAGTATTACTATAACACTTTTTCCTCAAGTGATAAAAAGTTGATAAAAAAAATAACGCGATTATTATGCTCCACTTGGCATTTGCAGGTTTAAATAAAAAAGCAGTTCAAATCGTCCGATAATTTCTTTAACACTACTGTTTGTTATTCAAGACCTTTCCTCTTAGGAAAAGGCAAGATCCAACTCTCAAAGAACAACTAACTCGAAATCTCAGGCTCCAGGAAGAGAGTCACCCAAGTAGACAAACTAGATTCTTCTCCATGTACAGCAATATATAACCGTTCGGCAGATTTGATCCTGCATTTTCCCTCTAATCACGCTTCATATCCAAAAACCAAGTTCTACCACCAAAGAGGTTCTTGCTAAACATTGCATCGGCTACCATCCACAAAGAGCACAGAAAAAGGACCATGAAATTAAAAATCAACGTGAGCAAAACAGGATTTCAAAGACTAACAACAATCCATAAATACTTCATAAAACAATTCTTGCATCATATCCAAATCAGAAAACAAAACTTTCAGAGCAATTTCCTACATGTCACGCAGACTCTGAAAAGAGGGGAATAATTTTTTAAAACTCAAGTTGTTCAACTCCGGATATAAAACTCAAGTTGTTCATGTTTTCAGTTTAGGCAACAGACGATTTATGCCTTCAGCCGACCATAGAACTTCTGCTTCTCCTGTGTGGTCTGGAAGCGACCGTGTCCAAACTTAGAAGAGGTGTCAATAAACTTGAGTTTAATCTCTTCAAGAGCAACACGAGATGTCTGGTTCAGCAAGGACTGACGAAGTGTGACAACCCTTTTCTTGGGACCAACACAGCAACCCTTGATCAACAAATAATCATCCTTAACCACACCATAGTGGGGAAATCCACCCATAGGAGTAATATCCTTCTCAGTCCTGAAAAGTGAAATTAATTTCCAGTAAGAACAGAATTAAGAAACTAAAAGTCAATCGTAAAATCAGATAATGTAACTGCATGAGAATTTTACAGTTTTAAGAACAACATCATTTCAATTCCGGTTATGCAAAAGAAGTGTACCATGAGCATGTTATTAATATTAATTTCAATGAATCCTAACAAAGATGCAATGTTCTACTCAAAATTGTAAAATGGTAAAAACGTACAGATACAAATCCCAAAAAAACTAAGAATTACAGACTACTCGCAAAAAAACTTGCTTGGTAAAACAAAATAGATTCGGAAGTGAATATATTGCTTGACATCCACAGAAAACATGCACTGCCATCCACTAGTAAGAAAGCCACAATTATATGTCCAAAACAAAGACAAAATGAGGAGAGCAAAACCAATACTTCTGTACCTGTCAAACTCAGTAACAGCAGTATGTCCTTCTTGGCCAGCCTTTCCAAGCTTGTAAACTTTTTTGTTCATCTCGGTACGGTGGTGGTATCCATTTTGACCAGCTCGAGCAACCGTGAAGGAAACTCTAGCAGGGTGCCAAGCACCAATACAAGCTACCTTACGAAGACCTCTATGGGTCTTGCGAGGAAGGCGGGTGACACCCCAACGGGTTACAACACCTTCATATCCTTTTCCCTTGGTTACACCAATGATGTCAATCATTTCATCTTTCTGGAAAACAGCATCAACTGGGATCTGCTTCTCAAAGAAGCCATAGGCATAATCAACCTTCTGTGCAACAGAGCCACCATTCACCTGAATCTCCATTAGATGGGCCTTCTTTTGTTTCAGCCCTTTCATCTTTCTTATCTGCATGAATGACCATTAGTTACTAAATTAGCATTGGCCATAATTGTAGTCCGTCAAAACTTATCAGTGGTTCTCTTACAAGTCCTTTGTTTCTATCATTTGGCATTGAAAATTTTTGGCAGGGAGAAGGAAGAAACTGAACTGATCAAAGAAATCAAACAATAAAAAGAAAAAGACCATTAACTGAACGAAAGAGAATAAGTTACCATAGTTTATAATCATCAGTACCTGAGTATGAGCCAAAACACGAATAACAGATGCATATTTCTTCAATTTCTCCAGCTGAGCTTGAATATCCTTTTTCCCTTCCTCAGTCTCATACTTTTTCGAGCACTTGGTGAAGGCCTTCTTCTTGGACTTGCACCAATTCTTATAAAACCTCCTCTTGACCTCCTCGCTAAGATGCTGAGCCCAAACTGTGTTAAGGCAGCGGAGACCACGGGGTGTCTTGACATACCCAACAACTCCAACCACCACTATTGGAGGAGTTTCAATAACGGTAACAGCCTCACATGTCTCCTTCTTGTGCAGCTCTACAGTCCCAATCACAAGATAGAATTCAGAAATTGATCAAAAGAAATTTAATAAAAAGAGAATATGGAATAATTAAAATAGGGTATGTAAAACTAATAATGACAATGCCTATTCTACAATGCAATTCCTCTAGAAGAAAAAAAAACTGCATGAGAAACCCAGAAAGCTGTTTGAATTACAAAATTAAAGGTTTCCTCCATGGTTTCCCTTTTTCTTCATCCAACATTACAAGAAGAAACAAATCAAGTTCACTGAATATACATTGTACTTCCAATCAAACCACATGATGCCCATTATACCAGCTCACTTGCTTTTAGTCATGACAACCAACACATATCTCAAAAATTAGAGGTCATAAGGAACAAGTAAGACAGCCATCGAACAGATTAAATAGATTAGTTATTGGTGATAAGCAAAAACAAAATGCAACCAATTTGTCAGAAACAGACCAACAAAACCAATATGCCAGTACGATGCCAAGTATAACAGTTGCTACTTCTTAGCAAGCAGAAATACTTTTCAATAAGTTGAGAGAAAAGACAGGCTACAAATCAAATTCACCAAATTTATTAAAAACAAACACAGAGCAATGAGTCAGAAGAGGACTTTACTGGATCCAGGTTTCTCGACTTCTCTGACAATGTGAGTCATCCCAGCCTTGTAGCCAAGGAAGGCAGTTAACTTGCAGGGCTTGCTTGGGTCATCCTTTGGGAATGCCTTCGCTGCATTTATTAATCACAGAAAGAAAAATAATCAAAACAAAAAATAACAGATTGGGAAGGCCACGGAACATTGTTGCAGTTGAACGAAGTTAGCCACTTTTAATACGTAAAAAGTTAATAGTTCAACACATAACAGTTCCAAATTTTTTAAACAAAAACAAAATATAGGAATGAGCTTCAAATTCAATACAAAAGAAAAAAAAAAGAATGAGTTCTGAAATGGAAATGCAACTAAGATGGTAAAATTGAGCTATACCCTTTCCCCTGTGACGAGCAGCTCTCTTCCTGGGGAGGAAGCCGAGGGAACCATGGCGGGGATGCTCAAACTTCCTATGCGACATCTTTCTTCTTCTCCTCCTCCTCCTCCTGAACACAATTTTGGGAATACCAATCAAAGCTCAGATTTTACAAAATAAAGACAAAAGAATAAATGCAGCCCCAATAACATCTGGAACCTCAAATTCCAATCAAAAGAGAAGCACCAAACTTTTCAGAGCAAATGACAAGGCTTTTAAGCTTTCCTTGGGGGATAAACAGATTAAAAAGGGTGGACGGAGAAGTAGCTAATAATGCATACGTTAAGATTCTTATGAATTAGTTATTGCTGAGAAAACAGAAAATGACGAGCGAGGCGTGGAAGATGGAAAACCTGGGGAAACGGCGCTGTTGTGCTGAAGCAAGCTGAGAGAGGCGACCACTCAAGAAAACCCTACTTAAAAACTCTCTGCATTTTTATAGGTACCAGAGGTTTATTAATAATCAACCTTGGAGAAATGGATCGCAGGGGCTAATGGGCTGGGTCGTGAGCCTATAGGCTTTTCAAACGTAAACTGCAGCCCATCCCAGCCTGATAATCTGCACTCCCATAATATCCAGTACTAATCTTTCTAAAGTTTAAAAAAGAAAAAGAAAAAGATTTATTCCATGATTAAAATTTTTAGAATATGACTCTTTTTTTTATTTTATCAATATTCAATTTTCCAACCCAAACTATTGGAACTTTGAATAGGATTGCCAAACTCCATAGGTATAATGAAATCAAGCACATGAGAAAACTAATACTACATAGCACAAATAGTGAACACGATTTGACTGGTAATAAGAATTTAGAAATCTCTTTATTTTTTATCTTTTTGTATATAAAGCCTCAAGCATGGGTTTGGCTTTAAAAAAATTTGTCATCATTTATTATCCTATTCTCACTCTTGCATGATGGAATACTACAAGATCACATCTATCATCTTTTCACGCTACACGTTTGAACAACTACTAATATGTAGTCTCTCTCATTTTTACAGTTAGAACTACAATAAAACTTTCAAAAAAAGCCACCAATAAGCTTCTTTCATTCAAAAAATAAGAGACATGCTTCTATTTGTAAGTATAATAAAATTTCAAATGATCACCAATAAATTAATGTCTTTTCCTTTAAATTTCTTTGTGTGCTACGATTTTTTTTAATATGCATATGTGAGCGTCTTTTCCACTAGTTATATTTTCAGTTTCAACTAATAAATGTTGATGAGACCTTTATTTTAATGACTAATGTTGAGATTTTAAAATTTAGAAATTATGAATTCAAATTTCTCTACTCATTCTTTATTTTTTAAATTAAATTTCACCCTTGTGCATGGGAAGCAGGGGGGCAAGGGAGTTGGAACTAGTTTTAGCGATCGAAGTCAAAACGAATTTCATTAGACTAGGAGGTATAAACCGTGCTACGCACGGTGGGAAAAATAGATGGAGATGCCCAGTCCAGTAAAATGATTTGTACTTAATCCAAAATAGATCCATTAATGGTACAGATAAACCAAAATTAGAGCAAACTTTAATACAACGAGGGCACCCCTAAGCCAGCGGAGGTTAACTATTGAGGATGGCTGCATCCTTGATCAATAAAAGCTCAAGCCTCCTAAGTATGTAATCATGTAAAAAATAGTAAGTACTATTCTCAACAAAATATCAGAATATTAGAGAATTTTGTCCAAATTGCCATCGACGTTTGCTATCTCAAGGCTAGATTGCATTATGATTTAGTTATAAGATCCATCAATTTTCCAATGATGCAACTACTTAAACTTGTAAACATCATCCAGAGTTAGATTTTGTTATCTTTTCATGCTCTCAAAATAGTGAAAACATTTATATTAATATAATTTTTGAACTATAAGTGCAGAAAGTAGACCCTATCCCAAATCTTCGTGATTCATATGAGATAAAATATACGAGAGCAGGAAAAATACGAGAACTCAAATATACCGAGAGCAGGAAAATCATGAAGGGACGGGTACAAATTTTATCTAACAATATAAAAATCAGTAATCACCATGCTGTGGTGCACTTTCTTAGTTTACATAATCCGACTAAAGATAAATTCTGAAGCTAAAACAACAGGAGTAAAATTTTATATGCCTTTCCTCTTAACGAAAATAACAGCAAAAGAAATTCTAAAATGGGGAATAAATCAACGAGTCCTTGTTTCATGGAGTCTTCTACATTGCATACTTGGGAACTTCCTGTGAACAAAGAATGCACAAATACCGATCCGCTTTGGAATGAGTACCAATTTTGTCAACTATTTACACACAAGGAGTATGCTCTCACACCCTCCAAAATCACAAAGGTAAAGTGCCATTGGTATAGATACAAGGCAAAAAATGGAATTACAATATACAATAGCATAACAACCAAAACGGCTTTTGCAGGGGCTAGCTACTGTCTTTGTGATCATTTGTGAAGGAATGAGGCAGGGCAAACCTCTTCGCCATCAATGCCATATACTTTCCCAGGTGCTCCACCAGTGTGAGCTTTGTTTCAGTGGGTTCTCTTGTGTGGTCTCCTAAGAAAACTCCTGCTCCATAAGGGGAACCTCCTCTCAGGCCGTCTATCTTAAAACATTCCTGCTCCAAATGTGTATCCTATTGGAGCATAGACCATACCATGGTGGACTCACTGGGTAATTGCTATCCACCTATAAAATAGAAAGTAGTAAATAACTAACATTTATTATAAAACGCAACATTGGACTCATTCATTAAGGACAACAAGAATAATACCCACCATTTTCTTTAGGGGGTTAAGGAGGTAAAGAGATAGAGTAAACAACCTCGAATTAAAGAGAGACAAATGCAAGAATATATAGCTAATCAACAGGTAGAAGCTTGTCATTTAGAAAAAAACTTCTTTACCCTTTTCACACCACTTCTTTAGCCTTCATAAAGCAATGACTAAATCCAACAAGTTCGTTCTCATGAAACCTACTCCAAGTCTGACTCCCAGCAAAACAAAAGGCCAAACATTAATATTCAAAAAATCATCCAAATAGACTTTACTTAGACTTGTGCATAAACCTTAAAATTGAGATGGGCATTTTAAGAATTTAGGAGGATATGCCTCAGATCTGTATTCTGCATCTTGTTGTAATTATTCCAGTAGGGTAATGTTAGAGCAGCATCACTTATAGCTTCTCTCATCTGAATATATGGAAAGGGAAAAAATATCAATTATATATTTTTTAATAACTAATGGACGACTTACAATAGAGGATAAAGTGGCACATTAGGCAGATGGATAGTTCAAAAGAAGAGAACGAATATAAGACATGCAGGCAAAAAGAACCAGTCAAGAATATATGGAGCAAGTACTCTTTTTCTCCTTGGATTTTTTCTAGATGGAGAACAATTCTTACTCTGTTACATCTCGACATAAATTGAGTGTCTTCTCTCTCATATTCCAATTTTCATTTTGTCATACCACCCTTTGCTTGAATCTACTCTGGCAAAGGCAATGCAAGATGAGGGAAATCAAGTTGTTGTTGAGAAGATGAGTAGCTATAAATTTGGCAACCACATCAAGAACTTTATCTTGAAAACACCAAGAACAAACGCTTATAAACAAACACAATGGAAAACAAAACAAAATAAAAAAGAAAGAACACAATATAAGCAAATAGCAGAAATTTTGTTTCAACAAGGGGTCTAAAAGACTTTTTAGTAACTACTTTGGGTTTAAATAAAACTATTATTGTTTACATCTATATAAACTCATCCAAAATGGATTTGCTATTTCCACTTAAAACTACAAAGTGATTGTGTTACATTGTCCGGTACTCTCAAAAATTTCTAGCCAAAAAAAAAAAAAAACCTCTCCTCCTCTTTTCACCCAAAATGCTAATGGTCATTTTCTGCCAAAATCAACAACCAAAATGCAAACATATTTTTTCATTGATATCAGATCAAATGCTAATGTAAACCAGTGCATGACATCTGTTCAAGATATACCTAATGCTCGACTTGTCCTAAACCAAGTCAACAAAGTAAAGAAACCTCCAAGTCAACAAAGAAAAGGAACCTGTCAAAGATGCTTGCATCTGTAATAGTGTTGACAGCCATGTCTAGATGACCAATTAGTCCATTTAAAAACAGAAAAAGAAAAATTATATCAGGGAACCAATGACAGTTCTCCCTCTCTCTCCCTATATATATATATATATATATTTGGGATAAGCTCAACAATTGAATAAATAAGACAACTTCCTCACGCCATCCAAAGCTAGTAGTTGCCAAAAAAGCTATTAGCACTACTGGTGTAGTGTGTGTTTATGTATATTTGTGCAAACGTGAGGGAAAGCATGCAGTACCAAAAGAAGGGTATATTAATCAAAGAGAGGGTAGAGTATGGTTACGATTCTTTGATTGCAGTATAAAAGGTTACCACGAGCCTTAACTATTCTAGCCTCGGTCAAATAATAGAGGTTTGACAAGTGGGATGATTGACAAGCACCATGTAGCTAAAAATCACCCCCTTCCACTCCTAAGAAGCCAAAAGGTGGATCACGGGATTAATACATTCTTGACACTACGAGCTTTGTACTTGCTCGGGTAGAATTTAGTGAGAATCCTTAAATTGAAGCTGATAGTTTTCCACTACTAAAGTCATCTCCCAGTAATATTCCCTACATTTCCCTTTTGTTTTTAGTTTCCAACAATACAATTTCCTTTGCACTGCAAAGAAGAGTAGAAAGCCATAATGCATTAGCAAAGGCAAAAAACGAAAAAAAAAAAACAAATTCCAAATGCAGCAGGACCAGTGACATACCTCTTCACACCCTAAATCCATCATTACTCTAATGGATCGAGTAACAAGATCTGTAGCTGCAATATGAAAGTATCTTTAGTTTTGCAGGCAAATAAAAGGTACCGTTTCAAGTGATATTGAAGTAGCAGAATGAAAACACTGATTCACATGTGCAAGCAATCATATCACTAAGCAACTTTTAAGCATAAAATAGCGACGTGCTACACTATTTCTATCGTTGACTAAAAATGGTCGGGAGTAGAGAGTTGAGATATGCTTGTGACAGCTAAATGAAAGGTAAGGTGCGACTAAATCAAGTTCAGTTCATCCCAGATTTAGGGACCTGCAAAGGGGGTTTGGCGGGAAGGGAATGGTAAGCAGAGCATGTACATTCTAAAACTTCGGTCTCTAAAAAAAAAAGAGATAAGGCAATTAGATGTGCTAGCCTAACTACAAAGGGTAATCAATACATATTCTGGGGGAACCAAAGGGTAACCAAAGGGAATCAATACATTCCTTTGCACTACAAAGGGTAACCAAAAAGTAATACATAATCCCACACTTCTCTCATGAAGCAGATCCCTAACTGTAGTGGTTAGTATAAACAGCAACATAACAACTCTAGCCCAAAACACAAAGAGGAAAAGAGCAACAAAGTACAATAGAGTTTAAATTTTTTAAGGCACACACCATAGTTTTTTTCAGAACACAAGCTACACACCAAAGGGTGGGTCCCAAAATAGCACAAATCCAGCTTCCTTGGAATTTTTATTTCATGCATGGCAGTTACAGGCAACTACAAGAAAAAAAATCTGAATTTAGTGGTTGCTTCAATTATGAATGTTCTGAAAAGAGCAGGCATAACCATTTATCCACTAAGGAAATTAAAATGTCACAAGCTAAGAAAATAACAAATTGAGTAGAATAACAATACCCCTTCTTTTTCATTGTCCATGCGTATCTTCTCTAGAGCAACTTCTTCTCCAGCTTTCCTTTCTTTGGCCATATATGCTTGGCTGGAAATTTGAGAGGAAAAAGAAAAATTATGGACTAAAAAGAAAAAAATATAAAATTAAAAGAAAAGAAAGAGGGAAGCTAAGCATTCCAGAATGATCTGATAACAAAAATACAAACAATAATCAAAATTCATGTAACCATCTAAAAGGCAAAAGAGAACTCAAATCGAAGAGAACAGAACTCAAATCGAAGAGGGGAAGATGATGAGATGGATAGAAACATACCAAAATTTTTTGATACAACGAGATGGGGACAAGCGAAAGCAGAAGCAGGAGAATTACAGAGGTAGGAATGAGAGAGAAAATAGATGAAGTTTGAGGAAGAGAAGCGCTGAAAGCAGTGAATCAGAGGAATGTTGAACTGGAAATATTATTGCTCAGATAATTACAATAAGGATATTGCTATTTAGGAGACAAAAAAGAAACACACTTGACGTACCAGTATATGGCCATCTGCCACAACATGAAATCAAACAGGCTAGCAAATCACAAATATAGAACTTCTTGCTAGCAAAGTTTCAAATGACAGAAGAAATTTTTTTGTTGCAATAAGTAGGCTACTTTGCAGTTATACATAAATAGATAAATTTTTTTGAATTACGTTTAATAAGGCTAAAAAAACACTACACTAAGACCTTCCCACAAAGGGGACAAGCACTATGCACGGTATCAGTTTGAAAAAGCACAAGTCAGGGTTCTTTCTTGATGAATAAAATCTTCAAGTCCGATTAAAGATATAGATAACTGGATGTATTTTTCCCCATTTCAAATTAGAGCTTATAGTGAAGCTAGAATTCAAAGATAAGGCAGTATCCCCATTTCATTATCATTTGTGAACATTGTTGTACCTAATAAGAGCATATACTACCAAAATTTTAGGACTCACTAAAATTTAGTACATAATCCCATATTCATCTCAAGAATCACTTCTCAAACCAGTAAAGAGGAAAGCATTGAAAGAGCAAGAAGATGGTTCACATCATTGACGAACATAAGCTACATAGCAGACCTTTCCAGTTAAAACCAGCTAAACTCACGACAGATCTAAAACACAAAAAATGGCTTAAAAGAGGAAAGAATGCAGGCTAGCTTCGTAAAACAGATGACGGATGTGATTGTAAAAAAAAAAAAAGAAAAAGCTTACAACGAAGGAAAACAGCAATGGCCGGGACAGGATTCAGACCACTCAAACCCAGAGAGCGAGAGAGCATAGAGTCGATGCTCCTTGCACTGTAAACAGCATGTACCCAAGACGACCACATATTTTCGATCATCGGGAACCTAAAAAAAAACCTTCTGCCTAAGCGGCAGAGCAACATTGCCAGTGGAAAAGAAAGAGAAGTTAGTGGGAAGAAAGCAAAAGCAACAGAACCAGAAAAGTAGGGAAACAGGGGCACATGGGAAGCATGTGAAACCTACATCAGATACCCCAACAGTATTCTATACCAAGGTTCAGAACCTCTGCCTAAGCAGCAGAGCAATATTGCCGCGGCAGACAAGAGGGAGTTTTCTGGGAAAAAAAAACTAACGAAGAATGAGGGATCTGTAATAGCCATGAGAAAATCATAAAACACAAAACAAAATTTAAACCTAATCAAAGATTCCAAGCTAGTTCCTTTACATGTCTTATCATTTTCTTTAAAGCTTCTACAATCATTTTCCCATTTCGCAAATAGAACACGAAATTAAAGATCAATCTGCAAATGCCTTATATAGTGCATTTCCTAAAATATTAATAAAAAAATTTAAAAGGACAATTTTTTTCAAGTGAATCACGGTGATATACCTTGATGGAGATTTTTCGATCGCTCTGGGGTTGCTTGAATTTCTTGACCCTTTTCTTCACTGTCTTCTTCGAAAGCAAAGGCACCGCCATCGCTGCTGATTCTTCTTACGTTTTCCCTCCTTAACCTGCACATTTCACAGACAAATCACAATCAGCTATCCATCTACAAGCATCTATAAAGAATAGCGCAACACGGGGAAGAAGAAGAAGAAAGCTGCGGCTGCTGAAGGTTTGAGAGCTTACTGTGGGTTAGGGTTCTGCGGAGCCACCCAGGTTTGGAATGGAAAAGGTTGTTTGAGACCACATTTAAGAGAAAATGAGAAATTCTATGGCCTTCACAAGCCAACGAGAAAAGCAAAATCAAAGGAAGAAGGAAAATCACCGACAAAAGTTAAGAGAAATAAAATAAGCAAACTTAGAGCAAGGAAGCCGCAAACTTAGAAGAAAAAAATAAGCAAAGAACAAAGAGTCTTAAGGGTATTGAAGATTTGGGCATTATAATTTTGGAGAGGAGAAGCGGCGCTGCAACGGAGAGGTTTTTGTATTTTGTGTAGCTAACCCTAGGGAGATAAGAAGATAAAACGGAAGTGGAGGCTTTTGTGGAGAAATGATGAAAAATGTTGCAGCCCGTTGCTTTGCGAGCCTCTAAATAAATTAGGGAAACCCGAATTTGTGGCAAAAGAAGAGAAAGAGAAAAGAGGAAAAAGAATGACAGAAGAAAGACAGAGAGAGCAACTGCAGAGAGAAAAGGCAGCGGGAAGAGAGAATGCAGCAGAAGCACATGGGATACTGGCAGCGAGGCCAGGTGGGAAGCTAACGCACAAGGGCACGTGAGAGGACGACGAAAGTTTTGGCTGAATGCTGGTGGGACGTTATCTACTTATGTTGATAATGATTTGGTTCATTTTGCAGTCCTACCATTTATCCACCCATGGCTGAAAACGAAGGCCCAAATCAAACGGCCCAAATCTGACCAGTTCCGAGTTCCGACTCAGTGATTCTTACTCGATACGAACCATTAAAGCTCGAGTCCAGCGTGCTTTTTGTGTTCAGCAGAAGCAGAAGCCATGGATTTCTCGTCTCTCACAGACGCTTTATCGTCCCAAAATTATGCCAAGATCCCTGATATTTGCGAGACTCTCATGCTTCAGGTCAGCTCCTCTTTCTTTTCCATTTTTCTTCTTTAACCAAATTCGTGTTTTTTTTCTTTGGGGGCTGGGATGGGGTGGCGTGGGGCGGGGTGGGGAGGGAGGGAGGGGGATATTACTAATAAATAGTATTCAGTTCTATTCTAAAACCCTAAATCTTTGCCGTATAGGTTGCTGCTCAGGGCATTGCGTTCCAAGATGATTGGCCGTACGCGATTCATCTTCTAGGGCACATTTATGTTAATGACATGTAAACTTTTTCCACTCAACTTCCTTTCCATCCTTTTTTTTCCTTTTGATTGTGTAGTTTAATTGGGGAGACGTAATTTAGATTTTATTTATCCTTTTGGTATTGGGTTTGTGGGCAGTAATAGTGCACGTTTCCTGTGGAAAACTATTCCGGTTGCAATAAAGGAGAGCCGACCGGAGGTGACGGCAGCTTGGAAAATCGGTCAGAATCTCTGGACGAGGGACTATGCGGGTGTTCACGATGCTATTCACGAGTTTAATTGGAGTCCTGAGGCTCATTGTATTGTCGCCGCCTTCTCAGGCAAGTTTGTCTGTGATCCAACTGCATTTTTTGTGCCTGTTTGGACTTTGGTATTGAGGCTTGGGTAAATACTAGTATACGCCTAGAATTCAGTAGCAAATTTGTGGTGCAGTATTTACAATTTTTTTTTTTACTTTTTGTTGAGTCTGAGGAAATTGATATTGCATTTGTGTTTAGTTAGAACAAAAATTTTGATTAAATGAAGTAGATATGGACGATTGGATGCCAACTCAAAGCTGAATTCAGTTGGCTGGAATACCCACCAACAGTTTGACCAACAGAGTCATCTAGTGATTTAGACCTATCTTAAATTTTTTGAGACTTACAACCAAGCTGGCTTCACTCTTTTCTTTTCAATGGGAATGGGGAGTGGAAGTTTGTTAGCTTAGAACTTCAGAATTTAAAAAGGCGCATCTGAAAATTATTTGTTCCTAGAAGGAGTTGAAAGTTATCTTTTGCCAGTTATGAGTGTCATACAAAGGTATGCTTTCCTGTTTGGGTGACTCTTCTTGATGACAGATTCAAATGTAGTCCTAAGTCCTTTAGCATATTGTTACTTTGTTTCGGGTTCTTGGCATGTCCCCAAAAAGTTACTTTTGTCTTTTGGCATTTGATGCCTTGGAGACCAGCGAGCGTATATCTTACCCTTTTTTTTTCTTTATGTTTTTAATTCCTTCATCCTCTTTTGAGTCTATATTGGCGTGCATGCATGTTGTCTTTGTGGTGTGAATTAGGAAGACACATAATATGGGTTGGTAGGATGTAGGAGAAAATTCAGAATACAGGATTTGGTCATAAAATTTATGGTGACCACAAAAAGGAGGCACTACAGCAAAAACAGTAACCGTGATTTCGCTACCAAAAATAACAGTGATATACTTATTTATATACTCTATCAAGTGTCTCTGTTTGTTGAGTATAATTTATTGTGCTTCTAACAAGTGTCTCTGTTTTTACCTTTAACTTGTGCATTACGCAGAACTTTACACTAAAAGAATGTTTGACCTCCTGGTTTCTGCATATTCAACGATAAGCATACAAGATGCAGCGCTTTTCCTAGGAATGAACGAGGATGATGCTACAAACTGTAAGCTTCTTGCTTTTGTGTTTGGTTTATTGTAACATTTATTGCTTTTGATACATTTGGGATGCACCATACGGATTTGTGGAGTATACGAACTCCATTACTTTGTAAGGCATTGTATACCGTGTTGAGATGGTTGGGCTGTATAGTAGGTGCTTTTAGAGATAGTGAGTCCGTCTTTGCTGTTATGAGCAACTATGTCAGAAAGTGCTTTATAATCAGTATGTGGATATCTGCCTGGAAGCTGTGGAGTTGTTTGATCAAACAGCAGTGTCTGTAGTGGCTAATCTGCTGAACTCTTTTCTAGGCTAAGGTGGAATTTTGATGGAATATGGTTTCTTAGATCATAGGGATTATGGAGTAATTGAAAGCCTTTTAGTTTGTCCTGGTGTACATGGAAAGTTTCTGTTTTACTTTGATTAATATGCTGATTGCATTTTACCTCGTACTGGCAGTCTGGCACATGACCTTCGGAGGAACCTGGTGAATATCTGATTTGTAGATTTTGGGGATGTTACAACTTGATTTTGACAGACAATATGCTTGTTTTTGCATTACAATTGATAAAATTGTGCATCCTCAAATAACTTAAGATTTGCTGGTCAGAAGTCATATAAAAGATCGCTGACGCCAAAAATTAAGTGTTTTCATGTTACACTTTCTGCAAATTGGTGTTTACGTGCCTTGGTTCGATCATTCACTGTTTGCAATTATAACTAAGTCTTTGTGAGCCAGTGGGTAGAGGAGCATGTAGACATTCTTTGGTGAGAGATTGATCAAAATTATGTTCTGATGATGCGTTGTGTAGATGTGCTCCAACACGGTTGGATTGTTGATGCCAATTCTCGGATGCTGACTGTAAAGAGGCAGGCAGTTGCAGCAGAGCAGAAACTAGATCCCAGTAAATTGCAGCGCTTGACAGAATATGTCTTCCACCTTGAACACTGATTTCAACCGTCTAGAATCTGTCAGAGCACATCCTCCCGGTAGTTATCTCATTCCAATTGAGTTTACTGGAAGGTGTTTGGTGAAGAATGACAAGTCCTTGGTTTTTGTTTGCCAATACATAAAGGGTGTGACTAATATCTTGTTATTTTAACTCGGATGGTGTTGTTGAAGTCGATCTTGGGTTTTCTTGCAGATAGTGGTGAAGACCACTAAAGGGTGGGCCATAATTTTTGGGGGTGTTATCTTATATTTTTCTCAGCTACCTTGTGTCTTATCGTTGATTTTAGTAGATCTCTACCCTCTACAGATGGAGCTTTTGAAATGACCAGTTTGATCTTCATGTGCCAGAACGATGAATCCTTGAAATATTTGGCGGCCTGGTATAGAATATCAACCAAAAAAAAAAAAAAGCACATTTTCATGATGGTGATGAAAGAGAGAGAACGACCAGGCAACTAGTACGTGATACATGTTTGGAAACGACGGAACTCTTAATTTGAAGCTTTTTGTTTGTGGCCTTGCGAGCGCTTTCTTGTTTTGGGCGAGCCATAGGCACAATTTAGGATTAGTTATTATTCAGAAAATTGTTAGTTTAAGCAATCAATTCATTTTCTTGAGCCGTGTCCTTTGATATTTTTATTTTATTTTATTGGTATGGTTGCGGTCATATTTTCTCTTTATTCTCTAGGAAAGTGCTTGAAAGAGATCATCAGGTGATTTTAAAGAAGAGTCAAATCCATGCCAGGTAATTGAGATGAATTCATGCATCTTATCTTATCAAGGAAACCATCATGGAAGTGTTTGGGACGAAAGCAACCAGTCATGGGGAAGTAGATAATGCGTGCCTGCTTCTTGTCAGACCACCATTTTTTATTTACGTGAGAAATATTTATTTTGTTGTGAGAGAATAATAAGGAATTTACAGAAACATTTTTAATTTTGAAGTCAATAGTTGTGAGCTATATGCAATGAGCAAGAAATTGTATACTCCAATATTTCGTGGTATCACTTGTTGACCAAAATCAAATAGAGTACGTGCGATTAGATATTGACCAAAATGAGAGCTTCTCCATTATACCTTAACCTGACCATTAGAGCGACCATGGAACATCTAGAAAGAGTCTTCTCGTACCAACCCAACTGTAATGGTAGTTTATTTGACAATGAATTGACCCTTTACCGTCCAATGTTTACCTCAAACAAACAAAAGAAAAGTGTCGATCAAACATCTTATACCAGCTTCACTTTATTTCCTTCTCTCAATAATGAACATGAAGATAATAACTTCCTTCCAATCCAATCTCTACTAATGACATGATACACCCAACAGTGTCAGTAGTGTGTGCCAACAAGAAAAGCTCGTCATTTTTAAGGGTTCCAGGGCGGCATAAGCAACAAAAAATCTGAAGATGGAAAGTTGCATTATCAAGAAGAACTGAAGCCCAGAAGAGCTAAAAAGTCATGTTATGCTCCTATGGACGAGGTTGATTGTAAAAGAAAAGATAATAAAAAGAACTGGCTAGCTAGAACTAGAAGACGACGAGATGAAAATTGAATTAGTTAATTTGTTTTTAATACACTAGCTAGTACTTGGGAACTTGGAAGGAAGGCGAGTCTATACTCTATGGACCATGGTACTCTAAAAAGAATCAGAAATTCAAAATCATTTGAAAGTTTGAATACAGCACCGCGATGGCCTGCATGGACTGGGGCCTCCAGCCAGCCTCTCACGGACGACTGGACTTGAACATGGAACTTTGATATGGGACTCTCTCAAGATCATAAAATGCCTAAAACAACGTCTTAATTTGTATTCTTCAAACTCAGACGGACGGACAAATGCATCCTTTCAAGAATCTAATCCGGATAAGCAGACAACAATAATGATATTGGTCATTATTCCTTGATATCAAAGTAACTATTCCTTCCAACTTCATTCAAGCAAATTCTAGAATCGCCCGGAAAAATCTCCGCTCCACTATTCCCAAAATTCCAATACAATGATCTGCTAATTTATCCACAGACACAACATGGGCATCCATGAAGAAAACCATTAGAGTTAAAACGGAATTAGTACGTGAAAAACTAGACTAAATCACAAACTTTCGGCACCTCAATTGTCAACCAAACAAAAACAAACTAGTAAAAGAAAAAGGGGCACGGGGCACACGCCATTAGATTTCTGCTAATTTAGATTGCGGCTCTAAATCCTTCCTGATATATACATATCAAAACATGGAACTGCAAATAACCTTACATACTGCTATTAAGGGTCCAAATTTACATAGAAATATGGGGGCGGTCAATTGCTATCGGGGGTCCGTCTTCACATTTTCCTAGCTTTTTTACCTGGTTTCTTGATCAAAGGCCTGGTGTTCATGTAAAGATCATGGATGGATCGAAACTTCCTTTGCCTTGGCGGACAAGCTTCATCATCCAAGTTGTCATCGATAATCCTAGAGTTAATTTTCATGGCAGAAGATATTTCATCGGCTGTGCTGCCCGTTGTATTCCCAACGCTTTCTTCTTCCTCTTTGTCAAAGGCGCCCCCACCATTGCCAAACTTGCTATCCGTAGAATCGCCGCTGAGCTGAATCAACTGCAGAGCCGCGTCGACTTCCGGTTCCGTCAGCCTCGGACCCATCTGGGCTCGTCGGGTTTTTGTTTGGGATGCTGATTTTGTCATGGAAATTCGAAGGGAAGAAAAATATGAAGGGAGATAGATAAAAAAAAAAAATGGGATGGGACTTGGGAACTTGGAAGGGGGAGGAGGTTGGGTGTGGGGCACCGGGTGCTGCTTAAATAGGAGGTTTCTGTGACTGAGGGGACACGAAATTTTTGTTCCTCGACCTCGAATCCCTTTTATAATTAGGATTTTGACATGTTTCACTCGATTTGAGTGAATAAATAAATGAAGTAATACATGGAAGGAAAATATCTCTTCTTCCAGAAGTTTTTATTGTCACTTTACTTTACAGTGTATAAACTATAAATAACTTGCAAAAAAAAATAAATTATTGCATTACAAAGACATTTTCTAGTTACTCTTTTCATATTTAATTATTATTTTATTTTACATACATTGTATTGCATCATAAAAAGTGTTCGAATATTTGTCAATAATCTTTTCCAAACAACCTTAATCCTAGCGAAGCATATTTGAAGGCTGTCCTTCATCCGTATAAGGTGAATTTTAGAAATCTACCTTGAAGTTTATCGTAATATCACCTAACATCCATGAAGTTTTAAAATCTCACATACCTCCTCTTAAATGATAATTTGTGTAATATTGTCACCCCTTATATGTAAAAGTAATATCAAAAAAATGCATTGGAGGAGAGAGATTATATTATCCTGCCACTTTTACCCTTGTACAATTTGATTTATGAAAAAAAAACAAATAAGGTGGAATATTAAACTTAGAATATGAGAAAGTTTAAGTGGAATAAGAATAAATTTAATCACTTCGTAACTAGATAATACTGCTGTGTGCAAAGGTAACTTCCATACCTATTTCAACATTATAAAAAGGTAGAAGTTTCAAGAGATTGGTCGCAAAAAGGAGGAAATTAAGAGTAAAGATTATGTAGCAAAGAGACACAAAAAATTTGACGCAAAGAGGAAAATTATGTTGAAAATTTTAGGAGATCACTTGTGGCAAAGGTGAACATTAAAAGCAAAGATTTTTGAATCAGTTGTGGGAAAAACGAACATTAAAAGAAAGATTTTTGCAACAAAGAGGAAGAAAAATGTTTTAGATGGCATTCTTGTTATTTGTTTTTAAATATTTTAGCTTGTGGATTTTTTTAAATTTTTTCTCAACCTTTTGCTACTTAAAAATGTAGGAAAACAATTGTGTTTGGATAGCCAAATAATGGCTAAAAATTATTTGCTTACATCACAAATATAATTTCCAACACACCTTTTTATCTTCCCAATTACATTTTTGTCTCACATACATCACATCACAGAAAAGTACTATAGTAATTATTTCAAATAATCTCCTATCCAAACTTGTTATTTCAATGTCTTTGATTGGGACATCTAATCACAATCATATTGATAGAGGAGGTAAGTGGAAAATTTGAAACTTTGAATGTGCCAGGTGATATTAAAATGAATCTTGGTTTCTAAATTAACCCTACGAATTATGCATGCCATATCCAAGTCACATGAAACATTTTATTACATAGAACGAGTTAGCCATCAATTGATTAACTTCGCAGATCATCAAAATGGGTGTACACAATCATTTAATGATTATAATTATTCATTTATTTGCATAATTAATGTACGTGTGACCGGCTTTTTAATGTATCATCAGTCTCAACCATTGAAGGTCTCGCAAACGTATATATAGTTCACCATCTACCTCGATGATCGTTTCCGGCTCTCTTCTTTATAGTTTATACATGATGCTCCGAATCAAGAACTGGACAGGATATTGTTTTCATTTTAGAGCATCTGGTCAAGGAAAAAGGTCGATGTCTGTGTAATATAATTTGGAAAGGAGTTAGCACAATGGCGCATCATGGCTATGCTCCTCCTTAATACTTAAGAAGAATAGCAAAGTCGGTGCAGATTTTTCTGTCACTTTCTCTCTTAGGGTCTTTTTTTTTTCCGGTTGTAAGACTATCTTACAAGTGTTGCGAGAAAGAATTTAATTAGAATGCATCCATCATTATCCAAGTACAGATTATGGCTTTGGTGGCAACATTTTCAATAGTGGCATATTGATTAGTTTGAACTTGTTCTCTTGATAAGATGATTATTCATTAATTATGTGGGACAGTTTGTCAAATATGTTGGAAACGAATTTCTAAAGTAGTATAAGCCGTTTGTAAATCTTGTTTGACAACAGATGTACAAATTAAGTAACTTTTGATCGATGCAGATGTGTGTCTGGATAGCTCAAATTTGGTATGTGTCTGGACAATTCAAATTTGCCAAATAACATCTGACTTGCATCATAAACATATTTTTCAATTCATCTTTTTATCTGACATACATCACATTACAAAAAATACTACAGTAATTATTTCAAATAATACTGTATTCAAACACAGTACTACTAATATCAAGATACGAATTGATCTTGAGGTGTGACCCTTAAAGCTGGAAATCCATCCCATTATCTTTCAGGTAACCTGTATTATCATAGCATTAAAAAATAAACAAGTTGGAAACAAAGAAACGGCCACAACCAAGAGTCACTCGGTAGTCGGTATGGTGTGGGCTGTTTCCGGACTGGGTTGTTTCTTTTCTTTTTTAAGTTCTGACGACCAAAAAATTAGGGCTAGGACATCATGAGTATATGGGTCCCTCGGAAATTTCTCAAACATCTATAAATAAAGAACAGTACGTTCAGATTTCTCAACATCGAGCCCTAAGATAAATTTTAGCCTTGTGAAATAGTAAGAATCCTGTTGATGACACCTAATTCAACTTCATATCATAATTAGGTGTGTTTGGATTAGGAAGATTTGAAATAAAAAATTTGCTTCACAAATTTCAATTACCTTTTTATCTTTCCAATCACCTTTTTATTTTACATATATCACATCACAAAAGTACTACAGTAATTATTTTAAATAAATCATCCAAATAAACTCCTATCCAAACAAACTCGAATCATCTAGTGCATTCCGGTTTCCATAGTACAGTCCAAATTTATATTCTGGAGTTTACATCTTATCCTACCTTTCCTTCACCTAGCTAGCCTATATATATATATATATATATATATACCCGCCCTCGCGCACACACATATGCATAATAACAGAAGGAAAGCAAAGAAGGACAGACAGTCTGCAGAAATTACACCAACAGGCAATCAGAAATAGTCAAATTTGAACGAAAACGATTTTGGCTTAAAATTCTTGGAAGAGCCCTTACGTTACATGTCGGGGGGTAAAACTGGGTTGAGGGCTTGAAGTTGAAGGCTTGGTTATTCGTTAAACGTCCTTGTCGAGAATTGGCCACTTCTTGTCATGGAGTTGCTGGTCCTAAATTTTTGATGGGTTTTTCTTTGTTTTATTAGGCAATCAATGTCGTCGTCGTCAAATGGAATTACATCGAGATAGTATATGTTTTACAGGGATGGCCGATGACACCTTTCCATTTTTTCAAAGGAATCAAAGCCGTCGATGATGCCTATATGCCTAATTATGATGCTGTTGACCATGCATCGTGTTGTCGTCTCAGAACAAATGTGGGATTGAAGCTCCATAAAGTCGCATAATTATTTCTTATGGAATTGAAAGTTACATTCAACAACGACTTTGAGGCTAGCTACTTTGCTCCTGTTTCCCAGGTGTCATTAGCTTCCATGCAACAGTACAACCGTCATGCATATCAAAATTACTGCCCAGTGAACATACAGGTTTGCCTAAACTTCTATTATATTGTTGGGTTTAGTGTCGAATTCAAAGCCGGTTGAATTACTATTTTCTGAAGTTTTTGTAGAAAGATGTATTGTAATGATGTAATCTACGTGGTGAGGTTAAAAAGTGATTGCATTTTAGACTCGTCGCATTAGCATTTAATTAACCACCGTTTTTGGGTGTCCATATTTTACGTCTCATTAACTTTTGACACTATAGAAAACTTGCTCTACGGCACCTAAGAGATTGCCTTCATTCTCCTAAGGTCAATTAATATGAGATCATAATAATAAGCAGCTAACAAATTGATCCCTTATTAAGTACCTCTATTTTACCAAATATGGAAGGCATATATTTAGAGCCAAAGGTTGCAAGGGTTCTAAGCGTTATAGTAGTTGAAAAGCCAAGCTATACACCTTTTAACCAATTACTCCACAAGGAATAAACCATGTTAATTCTTGCCCAAATGAGAAGTAGCAAAGCTCCTGATCATACTATAAAAGATGGTTTTGTAAATGATAATTGCATGTCTTAGTGCTAATCTTTCGCCCATTATCCAATATGTCCAATGCTGCATATTTCAGTGCTAGTTTTTTCGCTCATTGTGTATTAGAGCTTATACAACACCAAGGAAGGTAGCAAAACTGCCAATCACTTGTCCTGATGAATAGTACTAATTAAATAAAAACCACTAATCACGAATACCATATCTAAAGGGCTCCACAGGCAAATGAACGGCAAAGAAAAAGCATTGACGCTTTCAACAACTCTCCCCAACATATATATGAATCTTATTCTTGATCATATCCATTTGGGAAAATTTCCTCAATGTTTCTATGAAAGCCTGTGAATATATAATACTCTTTCCATTCCAATATTAGAGTCGTTTTTTAGGAATTCATCTTTTTATATAGACGCAGTAATCATTATACCTAGATGAGGTGATATTGACAAATTTACATGTGTATTTTTCGAATTCATAATATTCTCTTGATAAATGTGTATTGAGATTTTTCGAATTCATAATATTCTCTTTATATTGTGATTGGAGTATACGTCACAGGAATGCGGACGAAGTCTTTCATTCATGGTGGTCTTCATCACATCAGCCCTAGCCCTTAGCATACGGGAGATTGAAATTGTGCAACTAGCTACTCGGCCTGTTCCATTAATACTGAAGATTAATAAATTCTGTAGCAATGTTCAAAATTTAATTCTGTGGTTCATTATCGTTTGGAACGATTATATTTTCTTCCCCCTTTTTTTTTTTTTGATAAAAAACAAATTTCATTAATCAATTGCTGGAAAATCGTCTAACACAATATGATTTAACAGGAGGTTAGACATGACGGAACTGGTTAAACATTTTCTTCCTCTCTAGTTGTTGTTTGTATGAGGATGGGATTCTGCAGCCAATAATCATGGCCGGAACGTCAATTGACCATCCCAAAACAAAGTAGAAATAGCAACCAACAATGGATTATAAATATTAATTTGAATCCACATTGATATGATTTCAGTCAGATTATGACACTGGAGTTTGGGATTGAAATATAAAGACACTAATTAATAGAAATGAGTATATATACTTTATAAACTTTTCCTAATAAAAATCTACCAGTACTGTAGTATACAAACAATTACAGAAATCGTTTACATGAATGGATGGATGGACAAACCAAAAAAGAAGGCTGCATACGATACATCTCTAATTCATTCAACAATAACAACGAATCGAAGACGTCCTAGCTGGCCGCTTTCTTGACCAGATTAGGCTTGGTATTGGCATAGAGATCAGCAATGGAACGTAACTTCCGCTTCCGCTTCCTCTTCCTCTCCATCATGAATAAGCAAGAAGCATCTATTTCTTCCCAAACATCAAAGTTTTCTCCTGTCTTGATGGCAGAACAGGAACTGGAGGAAGAAGATGACGACGACGACGAGGAGGACGATGATGATGATGTGGAGGCTACGTCTTGATCATGAATCGCTTCGGCACTGCACTTAGCAGTCATGTCCGCTCCATAGCTTTCTACGGCTGCTGCTTCAAGATCACTAGGCGCCACCATCATAATTACCAGATCATCATCAAAAGTACTACTACTAATAGTACTGCGGCCGTCTTTGCTGCTGCTGCTGCTGCTATGACCATCTCCGCTGAGTTGAATCAGCTGGTTAGCCGCCTCCAATTCCGGCCCCGTCAGCCAGCTGCTGCTGCTGCTCATCATCATCATCATCTGGGCCGCGCCTTTCGCTCCTTCGTGTCCTCCGGCAGCTGGTGTCAATTTCTTTATCATCGGAGACAATTTCTGGAGAAGAAGATAATTGGGAAGTAAGATTTCGATTTTGTGACGGAGGGATCACGAAATCGATTACCATACGTTTGTGTGAGAGAGAGAGAGAGAGAGACCGACTGGTTCTTTTCAGCTACGCTACTTAATAGTATAAAGTCTTGACCACGTCGCTTTGGTTTTTTATAGTATTTAGAACTCACCGCCTTACTAGCACTAGCAGTAGTGGTGACAGCCCTCAAAGGAACGAGGACCGACCTTAGCTCGCCACCCTCCAGATTTATTACTACTTTAAAATTCATCCCCAGTAGATATATGTAATAAAAAAAATACCCTTTTATTTTTTCTTTCTTTGTGGTGAGGGCTTTGCTTTATTTCACAATCCCTATTAGCATTCCATTCTATCCTCCTACTCAATAAGAGATGGAGAATTGTACAAGAGAGAAAGCAAGTCCATTTAGATCAAATGCATGCACGCATGCTTTAGTACAATCTTTGAATTCATCTAGGTGTAAATCTAACTTGTAAAATAGGTTATACAAAATGTTATCGTTGCTGACAGAAAGAAAAAAAAAAATCTGACTCGCAATCTTGAGAGATTTTTAAATCTCAAAAACTTTTAGAGGCCAACTTCCCTAACATTATGGCTCATAAAAAAAAAAAAAAAAAGAGAGTCAAGCCGGTTAAACGTTATTGGGCTACGTCTCCCACGCCTGACCTACTCTTGCTTTTCTTGTGCCCATCACTCTGTTATTCTCTATTTCTGGCGATTCCAGTTTTTTATTATTTCTATTTTCTGTCAAATCACACTTGCATAGCCTCTAAGATTTGTTTAAATTGCACAAACCAATCATTTGTTTCCTGAATTAGAGTCTTATTTTTGTCCGCTATTCTATTCTATGGTTTTTTTTGTTTTTTTTTTACTCTGGCACTCGTTATGCAAAACAGGACACTTTAGATTAATGACCTAATAAGTCATAGCAAATTGGTGTGGAGCAAGAGGGAACATGAGTTTTGACCAAAAGCAACCCATTCCTGTTCATTTGCCGAAGATGCACTCCTCCATTTAAGTTTAACAGGTAATTGACGACCAGTTTTCCAATCAAGCTGCCAACAACACCACCAAAGAAGGCCCCCATTTAAGTTTATTTCTCTCTTTTTTATCATCTGATTCGTAGTTTAGCGTTATCCTAATCTAATCCCGTCTTGGCTTTCAGGCCCCCTGCTTCCCTCCCTCCTCAGTCGAAGCTCTCCTCTATAAATACACTTACCACTACTATTTGCAGGATATAGCTTTTACAACATCACAGCTTCCAGGCCCTGAAAAGAAAATTTCCATTCTGCCGGGTGTAGAGTATAAATTCCCTTTCTTTCGATGATAACAGCCAAAAGATCCCGGAATGCGTCAGTGCAGACTTCGATTATATGGAGTTGAATGACTACTAAATGCGTCAAATAATCTTTTGTGCGTACCTTCACGACAATGCCTACTACTCCCTCAAAAGGGAACTCAACCATCATGTACAAGTAACTACAACTCTTCTGGTACAAGGAATTAAATCATAAAAAGAATTTTATGATGCAGGAACCCATGATTAATTTCCAGTATCTCATACTTTTGAAGTTTCGTTCTGCATTGGTAAGCTGATCCTCTTTTTTTTTTTTATTATTATTATTTTTTAAAGAGTCGAGCGAACCTTGCTAAACAAAACTGAGTTCGTCTCCAATCAGAAAGGCTGGAAAGTCATTTGAGGTACGGTCCAACCTGTCTTCTTCCCCAGAAGAGAACCTTTGCCTCGGTAAGGTCCATTTAAAAAAAAAAAAATGCAGGGCCTTTGGACTGCCATTACAATCTGGCATGGTGTTAATATGGTGTAATCACTGGTGATTAAAGTCGAAGAGGTGCAGGTCGGAGACGTATATATTAATGGGAAATGCAATTGTAGGGCTGAACCATCTTGCTCATCGCCTTTAGCAGATATTTGAGAAGGTGCAATTTCTCCTGGCAACTGAAACTTTAGTTATCACTTCAGATTACTTCCACACCCCACCAACGTCCAATCGGGCCACAACTACTAGAGAGCTCAATGAACAAGAAGAACAGAAATATCAGAAGCAAGTGCTTTACTAGAAGCTACCAGAAGGTGCAGCTATGGGGGTTTTTATCAATGTTGAACAATTTCATATGCTCGAGGATGATTGACCAAACCAACCGGTGCCAGCTTAACAGTTCTGGCCATATTTTTTGGCCCTTTGGACCAGACCCGACCAAAGCTTGAGTTTTCTTTAGCAGACGTATCAAACCACATCATTGACGTCGACCATCCTCGGTCCAACAAATGTTTTTGACGAAATTGCAATTTCTGCCTCAAAATTGGCACGCTTACCCGACCAGGGACCCTTGACTACCGCAGAAGGAAGCAACTGAAATCTGTTCTTACCTGAAAAAAGAATTCAAAGTATTGGCATCTATCAATAACAAACAAAAAGCACCTCAGGTAAAAGGAAAGCCAAAACAGCACGTTCAACGTATCCAGAAGACCAGTGAGAAGAAAAGTGAAATGGGATGCTGACCTTCAGGAAACAGCCTTCCAGAATTAAACTTCACAGGTCAACAAGGCTATCAGAATAGCTGTATATCGGGCTAATGCCATTCTTGTCCATGCCCCTACCCATTCTTCAAGATGATGACTGTAACAAAAGATGTTGGAGATTATTACCAGCAGTGAAGACATGAAGTCTTGATTGAACATTGGGAATGGGAAGACAGCCGACACTAGTCAAAGTATATACTTCAACAGCTAAGCATCAGGCTTGGTCAGCCTTTACCTGACCAACTACCTAATACTACGCCGTTTCACTGAGACATTCCCGAGTATATTAAACCGAACTAAACAATAGATCTTGCCAAAAGGGTAAGCTAATTTAGCTAAACACAAAGTAAATGCAAACTCACAACTTTCAGTTTACAAAGCAAAAAATAGCCACATGCCAAAAGGGTTATTTAGCCATGTTTCTGTGAATGAGGGTGGTACCATATGAGAAGGAAATTTGGAAGTATTTCGCAACCAACCCAATTGCTTTAATTGCAGATACTATAACTGTATGAAGAGAGAAGATATCTGTTAAAGAGGTAATTTTCCAGTCAGAATTTCAACAGCTAAGGAGTTTGAATGGATTGCTTACCTACAAACTTGGAATTATTTGCCACCTATTAACCTATATCAACCTTTGGTAACCAAAGAATTCTAATGGCCAGTTGGAAAGGACCTAGAGATGAATTCTGAATCTAATGCAGCAAGACAATTTCACGAGCTTCTTTAGTACTTGCACCAGTAAGTCATAATAAGCTGATGAAAACTAAAATACATTTTTCATGATGCCTAAATGAAACTGATAGGGCACAACAGTATGCACAAGTCAACAGGTATGAGTACATTAAAGTGATGGACCAGATAAGACTACAGATGCTTCTGTATAAACTAAAGAGAGATTTAAGAAACATGCTATAAAAACTTTCACCCATTAAATATTAGCATATAAGATGGAAGGTTCCGATGGATTCTAAAAGCCAACTTCAGTCATTCAGGCATCCTGTAAAATACTGTTACGAACTTTTGTGCACAATGTATGTTCTCTAAGTGAACATTTACACACATCCTCTCAGCAATACAGTTAGCCATAAAAATTCTCACGTATCACTAAGCTTTGGTAGATGTTATCCGAGAACAAGAACCTAAACTGTCCTCCCAATTTCCCGCCTTTGGACTATGAGCATCCCACAATAACTAACAATTAAAGTTTCAGGAGAGTAAAATTGCTACAGATGTTGCCAGCACAATATCATTGGAAGATAGGGAGCTTATAGTTTTCATACTGCAAGTTTAAACAAAACTGCAAACCCAGAGATGCTACAAGAAGAATTACTTAGATCTTTGAAGATTGAATTACAACTCGATGAAGAAATATTCTTGGCATGTCATATTTAGTAGTTAGAGCTGATATTTCTTTAAAAACATGAACAAAGAGAATAAAGATTATGCTCACCCCCAGCTGATTTATCACTCTAGGATTCTGAAACTATATTCCTGAAGATTGAAGCATGATGGACAATGAAAAATATAGGCAGCCAAACAGCTTCCAAGGGCAGAAGCAGGCCATTGTAACAAACTTCACTTATAAAGCCACTGGGATACCCATATTTTCCCTGATAGGCTCAGGCTGCTTGGAAGATGTAAATCCTGACTGCAATTGCTCAGATGCAGCTTTCTTTATCCTGTAAGCCTCAGTCACCATCCCTGCCTTCAGAAGGCAAGATACCAAAGAGTTTACAGTGATCTGATCAGGAGTGCCACCTACGATTAACATCTTATTGAAGATGTTAATAGCTTCATACATTCTTCCTTTCATACAATGCCCTAAAATGAGAATGGTAAATGTGTATTTATCTGGAACACATTGTTTTGTCTCCATTTCTGCAACAATTGAATTTGCCTCATCAACATTACCCGCCTTGCAAAAACCATCAATCACAGGGTTGTAAATGAAAGCTTTGGGGACAATATCATCTCTCCAAAATAACTGCCTTAACAGATCACGAGCCTCATTTAATCTATTCTCCTTGCATAGAGCACTGATAACAACAGAGAAAGTATATACATTGGGAAACAACCTTTTTGAATTCATTTCATCCCAAAGCTTCAAGCCCTGGTCTAGCTCTCCAATCTGACAATGACCACTGATGAGAGATGTGAAAGTAACTACATCAGGTTCACAATTGAGGGTATGCATCTTGTCAAGCATCTTAAATGCCAAAACCATCTCACCTGACTTGCCAAATCCATCAATAAGAACATTAAAAGTAATTAAATTCGGTCTTATCCCACATTGCACCATCTCATCCAGAAGACTAGCAGCCTCCTCCATCTTTCCTGACTTGCATAAACCAGAAATAATCGAAGTATATGTCACGACGTCAGGTGCAATCCCAACTTGCGATTGGATATCTCTCAGTAAGCATAATGCTCTATCCAAATTACCAACCGTGCACAACCCGTTTATAAGCGAATTGTATGTTATCATATCAGGCGAACAACCAAAACTTCCCATATCGTAGAATAACTGAAAGGCCTTATCAACTTGGCCTCCCTTACACAATCCTCGAATCACAATATTAAAGCTACAAGTATCTGGACAAAAGCCCCTTAATATAAGAATATGATCTTGAAAAAATCGAACAGCTTCATCTACTCTATTTCGCTTCACTAGCATACTTAAAAGAATGTTATGTGCAAAAGAACTAACAACCTCTTCTTTCTCACTGCTTAAATTAGCCTGAGAAATCAAAACTTCTTTACCGATCCTAAACTTGCCTGCATTCGCAAAACAAGATACCAGAAATTCTACTACTGAACCGTCAAGTAAGAGTCCATCAGTAATAGTATAGTCAAGCATTAATTGAGTCAAATCAAAAAAGCCAATTTGACAAAGTGACATCAAAAGCAAATTAAAAGTTGAAACGGAATGAACGAGACTCAAATTCAGCCGTGTGAATTGGAAAAATTCAAATGCTAATCTGGGGTTGCTGAAATGGTTATTAATGTGTTGAATAACAAAGAAAGCAATGGACGGATTCAAATGCTCCCGAAAATAATCTGAGCTGAAAACAGATAACTTTTCACAAACAGATAGAGTACATACTACTTTGATGAACCAAATAGTTTCAGCTTTGGGAAGGTGCGATTCGAATTGTGCAGGGGTACCATGAAAACAACGAGTAATGGATTTCAAGGCAATTTTTTTGGACGCCCTTTGGATCCACAAGGGCATTATTCCAAGAGATGGGCCACTGCAAATGGGGTTTGTCGTAAACTTGATATTATATTTTTTTTGTGGAACACCAGAGTTTTTTAGGCCATAGTTTGTAATATCAGGGAAGGGGGTTTAGGGTTTAAGAAGTGAGAGATTTAGGAAACGAAGGTGGGGTCAACTGATATACAGACATGAAAGTGGAGAAGGCAGTTAGAGGAAGAAGAACAGTGAGATGTATTGTTAGGGTTGGGGAGCAAGAAAGAGGAGAAGACATCCCAGACGCAGTCTCCTCGGCGTTGGTAAATGGTTCGCAATAGCATTAGCGGAACCAGGCAAACCAAAACCGAGGACAGACGGACGCTGAGGGTAAACACGAGATTTCATGGGTGTTTGTGTGTTACTCTCTGATTAGTACACGGAAATGTTATTTACACTCTTTTTTTTTTCATTATTTGTTCTCTCACTATTATTTTTATTATATAATTTTTCTGTATTAGATTATATAATATAACAAATGGTGGGAGTGCAAATAACAAAATATAAAATACAAATAATATTTTTTCTTAGTACAACAATAATAATTACTTTGCGCTTTTGTTTTCTTTTTCTTTAAATTTTTTCTTTTTTTCCTTTTTTTTAAGAAAAAAATCTTGTTGTTATAACAGCAATTGATAATTTATGAGTTAGTTTATTATAGAACAATGACTAAACAATGAAACGTTTTGTTTATTCAACTTGGTCAAGGAACCCCTCAAAATGTGCCACAATTTCCTTGAATATCTTGCTTTTTGGAATTGATCTTAGATGGAAGTAAGTACTTGATCACAGCAAAAAAAAAATTAAAATGAGATATTCATGAAAATTATATAACAAATTAATGAATGTCGAAATGAAGAATGGCGTACAAAACATGATAGGAGATCCTTACTCCTATTTGATTTAACAATCCATTAATATTAGAAAGATTCTATTAACATTTCACAATCAAATAATGAATTCTTGGTAGTGATCTATATTTCAATCATTGTTTATATTTTTAAAATTTGTTTATATATTTTAAATTATTGAAATTACTATAATTTAATTATTATATAATTAAAAACATCTATTTTTTCAATATGAGGGTACGTAGTAAATTAAGATTCTTCAATTTTGACAATATTTCATTTTAACCCCACAAATTAGATGTTTTGGGTTATAATCCTCTATCCTCTCCCTATTTTTTAAATCTCACTCCTCTATTGCTAAATTATTTTTTAACAAATATTTATTTTATTTTAACCCTTGATTATATTCTCTTTAATTAAGAATTTTGACGATCTATTTTGATGTTTTTACAATCCACACCCTCTAACAGAGTGGAAGATGAAACATGCATTTAAACCCCACGATCTCTCATTGTCTAAACCCCTACTTTGCCAAATCAAAGTTAAAACCCTCCATTTTCTTTACCTTATATCCCCGCTTTTCATAGGGGTGAGAGACTGAGAATTGAGGAGGAAACAAATGGCTTTGGACAAGAACAAACTGGAAGAAGAAGCTTGTGTTCTTCGCTTCTACAAAATTGTCCTTAGCTGGGACTATATTCGCATTCTCAAAGAATCCCAAGTAGTTAGTTATTTTCTCTCTTTCTTTATTTCTTTCTTTCTTCCTCCATATTTCCATGTGTTTTGGCATTGATGAATGAATTATTCCTTTTTTTTTAAAAAAAAAAAAATTTATCTTGGAACAGAAGGACAAGAATAATAGAGGGGATGGGAGCAGCCAGGGTCTACAGAAAGTGAAGGACACATACAAAGATGTCGAAGAATACCTTGCAACATTTGAGCCTCTTCTTTTTGAAGAGGTAAAAGCACAGATTGTGCAAGGGAAAGACGATGAAGAGGGTATTTGACTTTTCTGGATTGCTGTTAAATGTCTAGGAAGCCTTACATTTGATTTCTGTCTGTTCAAACTACCATAGTACCAGTACTGCATATTATTTTGAGGTGTTTAATTTGTTTCAAATTAATACAGATGTGAATGTTATGTATTTTCGAGCTCGCAAGTGGATTTATTTGTTTATACTTTGTTTCTTTGCTTTGTTTTGACATTATGCTTTTGGAACAATGGAAACAAAGTTCTGTGTTTGTGGTCTGTGTGTGTTCCTGTATGTGTGTGTGTGTGTGAGTGTGTGTGTGTGTGAGAGAGAGAGAGAGAGAGAGAGAGAGAGATATGCACAGTTCATACACTATAATTTGTCCTTTTGCGCTTGCAGCAACTGAATGGATGCAAGGTATAATAGCAGAATGCAGTGAAGTCAATGGCTTTTACATGCCAATGGTTATATGTGTGGATGCACAATCGATCTCACAGAATGATTTGTTATTGCTTTCAAACAAGAAGGTAGTCCAGTTGCATCCATTAATTATATACCTGATATCATTTTCAGACTTCAAAAACGTAGTTATGTCGAAATTATCAATGAAACCTTTAGGGATGCTAATAAATTTCAAAACCATATGAGTTGATATTACTGTATTATTCCTGGATGTTTGGGTTCTAACAATGGATCTCGATGTGTTCTGAAGTTTGAAGATGTTAAAGGATTCCCAACTGCATATGCATTTGCACTAGTTGAGCATCGTCAGCATGATAAAATGAGACTCAGGCTGAATACAAGTGGAGAAGTCAAAGGATTGAACACAAATGACGTCCATTCCTGCTCAAGGCTGTTAAATATGCAAGCCTTAGTCACCGAAGTACAAAGATATGTATTCATCATGAAGGTATCTCTGGATTTTTTATCACTATAGGAGTTATTTGAGTGATCTTCCTCTGATATTGCCTAGATGTCATTTGGGAATGAAGGTCAGAAATTTAAGTTAAACTTAGTGGGAATAGACTTGCCATTTTCCTTTATTAACATAGGTGGAAAGGATAATCTTGAAGTATTGTTTTCACTCTTCCTTTTCTTTTTTTATTTTTTCTTTTTGTTTTATTTTGTATAATTTGATGCCTAAATCAAGGTATATGTTCTTCCCACAATGTCAAGGAGAAATTAGGATGAGGATATATTTTCTGTTGTAGTATTGTTGCAACATTTCCTGGTATGATTTCAAGCTGTATTGATTAAGCATTAACATTATTATTCAGCATCCTTAGTAGATCAGCAGTTAACTGTGAGGGGTTTGTTTCCCCTAATGATGCAATATTTACTGGAAGCAAGTTTTGTACAGAATGTTGAACTACTATGATGTAGCTAAAGTTTCTGATCATCTGATCTATGCACTGGACATAAATATTGACATAACTACACATACTTGGATGTCAATTTTCTCTTGTTTCATGTTCTATGTACAGATTTGCAGTTTATCAACCATTGTCCGTGAATATGTAGCTTTGCGGTCAATTAGATCCCTTCCTTTCAAAGATTTGATATTAACGGCCGCTGAAAGCAATTATGCTGCTGAAGACCGTGCCTGGAATATATCTAGACCCCTAAAGCAGTTTATTGAAAGCAATCATAACCTGTCTCAAATTGAAGCCATAAATGTGAGTTGTTGGGGAATCATGTATACCCTTTTTCAATATTTTGCTGATTTGAAGCAATGTATCATTTTTCGGCAAGCCTTGATTCAGCATATGAGTGCTCAATTGGGCTGGAAGCGGAAGGGAATGATGCTCATGATCAGCCTTCCCTGCTTGAAAGGGTAAGGGTGGTCACATCTGCCCCTTTAGCCCCAGATGACTGGAGTATCATGCATTTGTTTGCTCTCTGCGCATCTGGGCTTTTCAATTGCCAATTCACTTAAAACATCTTTCTATTCTAAACCAGATCTTGCATCAGTTTTGCATGTTTTCATATGGTTTATCTTATTTTGATCTGGTTGTTTACTGCAGGCAGGTCTTTCACGTAAGAAATTCATCCTGATTCAGGTTTGGCATAATACTCTATGCTCCAAATTTTTTAAACCGACAAGATTTCTTTTTCTGTTGGCTACTCTTCATGACAATCTGGGTTGTCTCAGAAAATCCTTCATCTTTTGTTGAACAGAAAACAGTGACATTGCTTCCTTGTTCTGTTACTAATTTAATATATGTGTTACAAGTTCTAGGAGTTTCTTTCTTCCAAGTAATGGACATATTGACTTCACATACGCCTAGAGGAGACAATTGCTTGAGCCATTAGGTGTATTGTCTAATCTGTTGATTCCTCCCAGGGACCCCCAGGAACTGGCAAAACACAAACTATTCTTGGGCTTCTCAGTGCCATTCTGCATGCTACTCCTGCTAGAGTACACTCCAACAAGTAATATGTTTGTTTGTTTCAGCAACTTTTGTTGAGCTTGCTTTGACCGAAAAATGATTACATACGGCATGTGCTTGCTGAAAGGTTGTTAGGTTGTGAAAATAACAAATGAATAGCATTTTTTGGTAATTTATGTTGCATATGCATTCTCTACTTCTGCAGGGGGAAATTAAGCGGAGTAAAGCGCGGACCAGAACTAGCACTTCAGGACAAGTATGTAGTCCTTCTTTGTTTGTATCTCATTTTGAGTTTTTATCATAATCTATTCCCACTCTCCTCTCTCCTTTTTCTTCTTTTTTCCTTTCAAGGGTTTTTTTTTGGGGGGGAGGGGAGTATGTTAGGAGATCTATCTTAGTTCAAGTTTATCAGATATGTTTAATTTAGCAATATATACACTTTTTGACTTTTTTAGTATGATTGAAGTACCCACAGTGAAGAGGCTTGTAATATGCTGGAGATTTAACAGTTAAACATCCTTCTATATAAGAAAAAGCGGGACATTTTGATGAGAGACATCATTTAAAAGGAAACTGTCAAGATATTTAACATTTTAATGCTTTTTTAGTTAGAAATTATGGAAAGCCCAGGATTCAAGAATGCTTTGGGAATTATGTTTTTTGCACTTCTCAAGGGCTTAAGAGTAAGAATGGGGAATCCCACAGAAGCTTTCTGGTTATATACATAAGTCATACGCTTCTACATTGTATCATTTCCTCTTTGTACTTGGGGTGATATTTTTTTGTAATCATTTTTTTTGTGGTATTGGTACATGAGATGAGGTATTTGGATATTTTGCAGATACACTCACTGGGAGAAGGCTTCTCCATGGTTGGTTGGGATAAATCCTCGAGATGAACTGATGCCTATAGATGGTGATGATGGCTTTTTCCCCACTACTGGAAATGATTTGGTATGCCTGAGTTATTTCGTTCCTAGTAGTTCTGATTTTAAACTGGAATTCCATATCTGACTTGCTACTATTTAGAAACCAGAAGTGGTTAATTCCAGTCGGAAATATCGTGTTCGTGTTCTGGTATGTGCTCCATCAAATTCTGCCCTTGATGAAATTGTATTACGACTTCTAAATACTGGTCAGTCACTCTTCTTTGTACTGTTATCTTCATACTGAGTATTGCATTTGACAGTGAGAAGTTTAGTTCCTAAACTTTTGAATTAGGGTTATTTCTGGATCCAGATTATAGGGAGTTGCTGAAGGCATTTGTGTTAAATGTAAAAAGTAAGAAACCTGTTAACCGCTTCACGGGCGAGGAAGAAAAACTTCTGAAAAAACTCTCTACATATGGCAAGTTATGCATTTTAAATTTGAGGGATGCCATCTGGAATAACATGGCTTTACTGGTAGCTTCTGCACATATTCATCATGCAAGATCTCTATTATAGTTTAACTGATTGTAAAACATTCCACGTATGAAACTCTCTGTAAAAGAAAAATCCTAGTAAAGAAACGGGAGGTAGCATTTTACTTTCTATGTATGTAAGTATTGTCTGACTTATGTCTTATGATGCCTCTGGCAGAAATTAGCTCATTTTTAGCTGAAAATACAAGTCTCTGTTTAATGTGTTTTGTACTGGGGTCATTGAACAACCCATCAAGGTTGGCACCCATACATACTCACAATTTTGTTTACCGGGTAGTATTTCTTTATATTACTCTACAAGTGCTGAAAATTTAGATTATTAACATATAAATCTTGCTTTGGACTAACCAGAATCGGAGTTGTTTATTTATGTTGGCAGGTATCCGTGATGAAAATGACCATGCTTATAGTCCTAAAATTGTTCGAATTGGTCTCAAACCTCATCATTCTGTCCAGGCAGTCTCTATGGATTATCTAGTACGTACCTTGCTTCCATTAAACCTAATTGAAGTACACTCCAGTGCGATTTAAGCATCACTGGAATCTTGTTTTTGTAGGTGGAACAGAAACTTGCAGGCGTGGACTTTCAAAGTGGTGACAAGCAGAAGCAAGGAGGGGCTACAAAGGATAAAGATGGCATCCGAGCTTCCATTCTAGATGAAGCAGTAATTGTATGTAATTTCGGTCCTCCATTGGCACTTAAGACCAATATCAGTTTGTAATTCTGGAACTATTTGCAGGTGTTCTCCACCCTCAGTTTTAGCGGTTCAGCTCTTTTCAGTAAATTAAACCGCGGGTTTGACGTTGTTATTATAGATGAAGCTGCTCAAGCTGTAAGTCACGATACCCTATTGTTCTACCTTTATTTAGTTCCCAATTTTAAAGTACCAAACAAGTTTGTGACAGGTTGTACCATTATATATACTATATTGGCGGCAAAGGCATTTTAATAAGTAACTATAGCAGTCAGGATCCTTGATCCTTGGAACTTTCACATATGGAATATAACCTTATTGAAATGTAGTTGGTTGGTTCGGCATAATGGCAAACACATTTGAAAGTCCAGAAGCTGAAGTCATTTTTTTTTTGGTTTTATTTTTAATAACAATGTCAACTCTTGGCATCTTAATGGCAAACTTTATGTCTCTAATAGGTTGAACCAGCCACACTAGTTCCATTGTCCAATGGGTGCAAACAAGTATTCCTGGTACATCTTTCTTTGAAGTGATTTTACTATAGGCTTACTGTGATTTACACATCTCAGCTGGCCAATATTTTATTGCGATAAATTGTAATTTCACCAGTTTGAATGGTGCAATCATGCAAAGCAGCAGAAGAAAGCATTGTAATTTTAGCTCTTTATTTTTTGGGCAGCAATTCAGAAACTTAAAGTGGTTCATCAATCTTCTTAAGTAGTTTATAAGCAATACGCTTCAGCAGTAATGTATTACGAGTTAGAAAACTTTAAATGGATAGCTCTTGCATAAGTGATTTTGAAGATTTTAAAGTATGATTTTGTTCTTTTCTGAGCCAAAATTGTATTATGATCTTTCCCTTTCTTCCTAGGTTGGTGACCCAGTTCAGCTGCCAGCCACTGTTATCTCTCCCATAGCTGAAAAGTTTGGGTTGGTGCAAAAATCTTCAGCTTGATCACCTTAATGTCTTCTTGGTTCTAACATTTTCTTTGTGATAGATATGGAATGAGCTTATTCAAAAGATTCCAGAAAGCTGGCTATCCAGTACAGATGCTAAAGACCCAATATCGCATGCATCCAGAGGTTTGTTGAAGTTTGCTCCACTTCTTGAGGATCACACATTTCCTCACAGTTTTGGTTTCTTCATTTAGGGAGACAATTACCACTCTGGAATTAGTCCTGGTTTGTTGTTTACCAATAATCTCTTGCAGATAAGGACCTTTCCTTCAAAAGAATTCTATGATGAGGCACTGGAGGATGGGCCTGATGTTATGGACCAAACAAAACGGTCATGGCATAAGTTCCGCTGCTTTGGACCTTTTAGCTTTTTTGATATACATGAGGGAAAGGAATCCCAGCCCTCTGGAAGCGGCTCTTGGGTTAATGTTGATGAGGTTGAATTTGTCCTGGCAATGTACTGTAAACTTGTGACTGGATACCCAGAACTTAAGTCGAGTTCCAGACTTGCAATCATATCTCCATACAGATATCAAGTCAAACTCTTTCGTGATAAGTTTCGAGAGACTTTTGGCGTAGGATCTGAAAAACTAGTAGACATAAACACAGTTGATGGATTTCAGGTAATTGGTTTTTCCTTTCCTTCAAAACCTTGAAGGTTCTGTATGTTAGCTTCATCTGCCTGAACTAGATTTGCATCCATAACTCCTTTTGGGACCTTTTATGCTTGATGCTTCTTCAAAATTAGTTTACATAAGATCTGAAGGCAGTAAGAGATTCATCTTTCTGAAATGTTCTAGGGGCGTGAAAAAGATGTTGCAATCTTTTCATGTGTTCGGGCCAGCAAGGATAGAGGCATTGGGTTTGTGGCTGATTTTCGACGAATGAATGTTGGAATCACTAGGGCAAGGTCTTCAGTCCTGGTATGGGTCCATTCTGATGAAGATGGTGGCTCGCAGAAGCATGATCTCAAATTTATTTCTGAAAGTTTCCTCTCAATCACAAGCTTTCTTTTTTCCTTATCTATCTTGCTAGGTAGTTGGTTCGGCAACCACACTAAAAAGAGACAAGCATTGGCAGAACTTGGTAGCAAGTGCTGAGCCAAGAAATTCACTTTTCAAGGTACAAAAATGTTTAGGAGAAACAACAAGTCATTCTATCTTTGTTTGGATAGAATATTATTTGAAATAATTACTGTAGCACTTTTTGTGATGTGATATATGTGAGATAAAAAGGTGATTGGGAATATAAAAATGTGAGTTGGGAAATGTGTTTATGATGCAAGCGAAATATTATTTGAGATATAATCACTATCCAAACAAAATTCCAAACAAAATATTATTTGAGGTATTGCCATGGGCAGTAAGCAGTAGTCAGCATTGACGTCAAAATTCCAACTCGACACTTGATTCATCTATTGTTATAGGACCAAAACAAGATTCCAGAATCTATGGAAGAGGCGTTGCTTGTGCTTTATTTCCTTTTCGGACATTTTCTCCTTTTGTTTGTTAATAATTTTGGTTAATTTGACGCCCAAACTATAATTGTGCCTTATCCAGGATTCATAATGCTATGTTTCCCTTGTGCAGATTGTAAACTTATCTATGCGATGCATGCGGTGGAAAATCATCATGCTTAATTATTTATGCTGCAGGTTTCCAAGCCCTACACTGAGTTCTTTAGTGATGAAATCCTTAAATCACTAGAAGCAAAGGAGTCTATGCCGGAGAGAGATGAGGTACCTCTCGAAGATATGGAAATTAGTGTGCCTATTCATGGTGCTGCTGATGATGCTGAGCAAGGGCAAGCTGGAGATCAGGATTGGGGAGATGCTGGAGAAGGAGAGGGTTTTGATGGGATTTTGACGAAGATTGAAATGTTCTCATTTTTTGCCTCCCCAGGGGGAAGAGCTAAACCATCACTTCCTTTTGCTATAGTGATTACGCGCGGGGTTCCCACCGGGAGTGGATTTTTCATCATTTGTCCCTCTCAGTTTTATTCCTTTATAAATGTACTTTAACCAGGATCATTACAAATATGGACAAAATGTTAGAAAGCACATGAACCTCGCACGTCAGCCTGTGCAAGGATTTGAGCTGCTAAGTATATGACATCTTCATTCAAGAATTAGAAATGAAAATTAGTCAGAGACTTCGGATCATTTAGTTACATTTTCTTTCCTACTTTTGGATGAGGATCTAAAATCTGCTATACTTAATTCTATTAATGTACTTTTTTATTCATTATGAAATTAAGCTATTTTTTCCCCTTAAAACAAACAAACAAAAAAAAATGAAAGGAATCTTAGAAGGTTATGCTGTCAATTTCAAGATTGCTGTCGACTACAATTGCATTCAAGAACGTCACCATATTATTAAAAAAAAAAAAAAAAGAACAATCGAATCTATAGGCTCACATTATGACCTGCGGTACAATAAATCGGTGTATTTACCAGGTTCTCAAGTCAATATCAGCACCGAGTCTGGGGGGAAAATTGGGAATGGATTTTACAAATTCGTCTACGCTCAGCTACAAGACATTGGGTTACGTGTGTACACATAGCCAGGGGAGAAGCTGACATGGTCATATCCATCAGTCACTGGGCAGTCAAAAGTGGCCTCATCTGACGGCTGAGATTTAATCGACTCTGCCATATCCTCTGGCGAAGTCACCGGGAAGTAGTCGGAAACTGGACTTCGCCGCCCATCCTTTTCTATGAGCGACAGCTCGTTCTCGTTGAGGGAACCTAATTCTGAGTCCGTAGCCACCATATGAGAACCAAGGTTTTCAATCGCATCACCCGTCGACGGTGGAAAAGCCATGGGATCATCGTTTTCTGAGAATTCAGGCGGTGGCAAAGGTTCACTGCTGGGAGCAAAATGTGGAGAAGTTGGAACTTCTAGCCATAGATCATACGCTGGAGAAACCTCTGCTGGAAACTTAACTTGTTCTGCCGGTGAATCGGCTGGAGAAAATCCATGGCTAACAGCTGGTTCAGGTTCTGTAGAAGTAATCGAATCTTCATCGACATATCCGGAACTCGGGGACAAAACGTGATCAAAGAAATGAGAAGGCAAATGTTTCTCCTGACTGTCATTAATGAGGGGCGAGTTGAAACGATGATCATCAGGCAAATTCGACGGAGAAAGAGATGGCGCTTCAGTATCATCGGCATCTATCGAACTCCCCCAATCAATTGGAGAAGATAAATTCGACGGCGGTGGATGCGCTTGTCTATCATTGTTCACCGGCGACGGAGCCGTCTTCAATTCTTGATTGGATGCACAGTTAAGAATTCCTCTCAAGCCGTGAACTGCGAGACTACGGCTATAAAACAGGCCAGGCAACAGAACACCGACGCCATCAATGGTGACGGCATCATCGGATGAAGTCGGGGAGCTCCTGCTCTCGACGCGGACCGTTGCTCGACGAGCAGCAGTTAGCGTAGGGAGTGAGGATCCGGAAGTGAAGCGGCAGATGTCGGAGAAGGTCATGCGGAGAGGGATGACGTGGCAATCGGAGAATGGAGATGTAATCCGACGCCATATTAGTCATGTCAAGAGTGAAGAGAGAGGAGTCAGTGGGAGCAAAGAGGGTGAAGGACTTCCCGGCGAGGACCTCGTAGATGAGGTCGGAAGTGGCAATGGCGTTGCTAAAGAGGTTGTAGCCTCTGGCTCTGAGTACGTTAAGCATCGACTCTAACTCGTCGTCTTCCACGGCGGTGACGGTTGTGTTGGTGATGGTGAAAAGGAGGAGAATTACGGCGAGGAGGCGGAGAGTTGACGCCATTGATTGCGGTTACACAGGTGTGAATTTTGGCGGGCTTTTCCGTTGGGAAATTGAAATGTGACGTCGGTTTCTGGACAATAAACAGATTCTTCGGCAGGCGGTTATTTATATATAGAACGCCCGTAAGGCAGGCCCAAATCAGTTGGTTTGGGCTAGTCCTTTTTATTAGTTGGTTTGTTGTTCATTGACGAACCCATAAGATATCAGTCGAATTGACTGAAAAAAAAATCATTTATAGATTAAAAAAAATTAATAAGTACCGTATAGGGATAGAACTTTATTTTATTTTTCTTTTTTTGGCATGATCTCACTTGCCTCGAGCGAGTCAGTACTATGAGGAACTAGGAAGGCGGCTTCGTGCCATTAGACGGGAAGAAAAAGTGAAATTGACTGAAAAGCCCAGTTATTGGTGATGAGGATACAAATTGAGCTCATCACTTCTCAGTTTATTTAACAAAATTTCTATCTACTGAAAAGGAGAAATGGATGAAGCTAGTTGATGGGTGATGACAGAGAAGAAATTCGGCTATAATAGTGCCATAGAATGCTACTTTGCAAGTGTTAGTGCAGTGTTGCACACCATTACCCCAAAAAAAACAAAAGGAAAAAAAAATGTTAAGTGCCTACCACTCTTAATAGATAGAAGGTGTAAATTGTCTATCTGTCATTGCTAAATTTCCTAGTATATCTCAATTTTCAGAATTGGTTCGATCCTGGATGGCTTTTTATTCCTCCGATTCCCATCAGAACAAGGTTTGGCTATAGTGCCTCATCCGGTACCTTTCCATTTTTTTTTTCTTTTTGTCCAATTGCAACAATCTACACTAATTCTATCTACGGGGAAGAGAGCCAACTAAGCTGGTATGGAGATTGGATGTAAACCTCTAAACCAAACAAGTGCATTACGACCACTTTCTGAATTATTTGAACAAATAAAGCACGATGCTTCTTTGTAATACAACACATTATATGGAGTTTGAACCCCCATTATATTTGGACGGTTCTGAGAGGCTGTCATTGGCCATTTTAGAGCTCTCTCCTGTGGTTGAATCAAAGCCTAATAGTTCTTTCCGCTATTTGTTTACCAGCCCTCTTTTCTCCCTAAGAAACTACTCCAATGACTTTGAAAGCTCGAGCAAGAGTCCTAGTCTCTACAAACGTGTATAGACTAGCATTAGGCTAAGATTCTTGTCCTTTATTATTATTATTATTTTGTGATAGGTATCCCAAATGCTAAGTTTGATTGCCATCGACTTTTCTATCGGTACAAACAGGTTTCAGAGACGGAAATTATTTGAGATATTTTTACTGTAACACTTTTTTTGATATGACATATGTGAGATAAAAAGGTGATTGGAAAATGTATTGATGATACAATCAAATTAGTATATGTAAATAAGTGTAAATAAAGTGAAATAATCTTCCATCCAAACACACTCATATAGATACTAAGGATAAAGTCCTCAGCAGGGTATTTCAACTTGTGAGAATTACCTAGAGGAGGTTGAGCCCCCTTTGGGGTTGTTCCGTGAGTTTGAAAAAAAAAATGCTTATTAAAAGTATTTTTAAAGTGTTTGATAACTAGTTTTTAGTAACTTAAGGAATCCAACGTTTGGCTCCAACCACACTTCTTCGAAAAGCCAAAATTTGGTGCTTCTTTAATTGCTTTTACACTCAAAATATGTTAGATTTAAAATTTTAGATTTTATCCTAGATTAGTAAAATGCTTTATCCAACAATTCTGAGAAATCCTTTGGCATAAAATGACTATTAGTTTCAGGGCTATGTTTGTAAATATACGAATAAAAGTGCTTTTTAAAAATTAAAACCAAACACAAGTAAATATCAAAAGTGCTTATGTAATTATACTTTTTAAAACACTTTTGTTAAAAAGTACTTGTATCAAAAGTGTTTCTTCATAAATCACTCAAAACGGGTTTAATTTAGGAGAGAAACTATAAATAGGAGATTCTGAATTTCTTTAATTTATTTTAATGGAGGGAGATTTTGAATTCAAAACCTATTATTTGAAAAAAAAACTTGTGATAATTAACTAATACTGCTCGTGTTACATCTTTGGAAAAACGTGAGGACTAGTGAGCAAATACTGCTCGTGTTAATCTCATTTTTTATGCATTTTGATTTTTTTAGTTTGTTAAATTTTGTGTATTACTCAATTAATGGTTATTGGATCTTAAAGAAACAAAAAAGAATTAAAACATGATGTTTATAAAAGAGAAATATCAATATAATAAAAAGTGTGATAGAAAGTGACACAGGATGTGGAACAGATGATCCGTTCCGGAGCAAATGAGATTGGAGGAAAACGGTTTAAAAAAATAGGAAAATGAAAGGAAAAAGTGAAAGAAAGCGCTAACCGCAACAACTATGCCAATAACTCCCATTATTTGACGTCGACGCTTTTCGCATAACGACAAATGCAGGTAGTTTAATAATATTAATAAGGGCAAATTATCCAATTGGCCCTTAAACTTTTTGTCTAAGTAAAAATAAGCCCCTCATCTATTTTTTGCTGACTTTAAGCCCTAGAACTTGTAAAATTGGACACCCGCGACCCTTTTAGCCAGTTTCTCCGGTTTTGCAACCGAAAGACCAATTCACACGAATGCTAGTGTGCTTCTTCAAAGGGCTTTTTTGTCCGCATTTTCTAAGCAAAAGGGAACAACTATGCTTAACCCGGAGATCCTGCGCCCTACCCCCGCCATTAGAGCCAGATCCAAACGCTGAGTTATGCTTAACCCGCCTCAGTGAATCCCTTCAAGACCCATTAAAGAACCTCCAAAACTGGAGCAAAGCTACCTTCGGTAACTCTTGCCAAGGCTTCACCTCCTTCCTCCAATGCGCCACCTGCAACAACGGCCGGATTTACAAACTCTCCCTCTCCAACCTCTCCCTAAAGGGCTCCATCTCCCCCAATATCTCCAGCTGTACTAATCTCCAAGCACTCGACCTCTTATCCAACGCCATCTCCGGCCCCATCCCCCCTGACCTCCAATACCTCGTCAATCTTGCTGTCCTGAACCTCTCCTCTAACCGTCTTTCCAGCCCAATCCCTCAACAGCTCACTCTCTGCGCCTACCTTAATGTGATCGATCTCCACGATAACCAACTTTCCGGGCTATTCCCTCAGAAGCTAGGATTGCCGGCCCGCCTCTCGATTTTCGATGTTTCGAATAACAAGTTGTCGGGTCCGATACCCTCGTCCTTAGGAAATAGGAGTGGGAACCTGCCGAGGTTTAATGCGAGCTCCTACGAGGGGAAGAAGGATCTGTACGGGTACCCATTGCCGCCGATAAGGAGCAAAGGGCTATCGGTTCTGGCCATTGTAGGGATCGGATTGGGAAGTGGGTTGTTGAGTCTGGTGCTGAGCTTTGCAGCTATTTCCGTATGGTTGAAAATTTCGGAGCAGAAAATGGCTGCTGAAGAAGAAGGCAAGATTAGTCAGCTCATGCCGGATTACTGATTCAACCTTTTTTTTTGTTCTCTTTTGAATTCTTCTTTTTTAAAAAAATATATTATTAATGGAGCTGCCACTAAGAATCAATGGCTGGATAGGATTGGATGGTGTCCAGAGTAGGGGAGAATTGGGCAGTCGAAGGAATAGCTATGACTCTGCTAGTGGGGAGATTCCTAAGAGCAGTGGTATCACTCTCTTGCAGAGAATGAGGAGAGAGAAAGCGGCAGCAACGAGGGTTTTGTAGAAATGGGGGGAAAAAGGAGAAATTGTTCCCTTTTTGCTTAGAAAATGCGGACAAAAATGCCCTTTGAAGAAGCACACTGGCATTCGTGTGAATTAACCTTCCGGTTGCAAAACCGGAGAAACTGGCTAAAAGGGTCGCGGGTGTCCAATTTTACAAGTTCGAGGGCTTAAAGTCAGCAAAAAATAGATGAGGGGCTTATTTTTATTTAGACAAAGAGTTCAAGGGCCAATTGGATAATTTGCCCTATTAATAATAATAAACGGCAGGGTAAAGCCTAATGGATAAGCATAAGATGCGTGCGGCTCAGCATTTGTGGTGAACGTACTAGTTTTTTTTTTAAAAATAAAATTTTTGAGTGGTTTCATATCCTGTCTGTACCTATTTAATGAGAAAATTGAGACATTTTTCCTATTTCATTTCAATTCCAATGAGAAAATTATTTATCTTTTGCTTTATTTAAAATATTCAATAGATATAAGGTGTTATTTCTCATTAAATTTGTATCATTTTCTTTTTTCAATTGGCTAATAATATAATAAAAGTGTTATTTTTCTTCTAAATTCAAGTTCTTTAATTTCTTCTTATTCAAAATTTATTGTCATATTGTTTTATATTTCATTTTGTAACTATAAGTGATTACATATAATTATAAATAATTGGAATCGTAAATGAAAAACCAGAGTCAGATTTGGTTTCATCTTTTAAAGAAACTAGAATAGACAATTTTTTAATCGAAATTGACGGTTTTGAAACTATGACATCCCTGTCACCAATGGTCAAGACACACTTGCAACAAAAACTGATGAATTACTTACCAACTTAATTTTTACATTAATAACGAGATTCGAATACTTGACTTTTTACAATAAAATGATTCATCTTTACTAAGCTAATGTATGTATTGGTGAAATTACTGCTAGCTTGCCACTACTATTGTATCGTCAAAAACCCATAAATCCATCTGGAATGTATCTCATTTATTTGGATTGGAGTGTTTTGAATTTGGAATTTTTACTTTTGGAGTCTAAAATAATGCACCTCCAAAACACCCCAGAATTTTGTTTGGATTGTAAATTATTTGAGATAATTTTGTGAAAAAAGTACAGTAACATTTTTTTTGATATGATGTATGTGAGATAAAAAAGTGATTGGAAAATATGTTGATGATGGAAACAAATTAGTATGTGTAAATAAGGTGTAAATAAAGTGAAATAATTGACAATCCAAACACAATATTCCATACAATATTCCAAATACACCTAACAAAATTTTTTTAAAAAAATCAAATAAATAAAATATATTCTACCACCACTTTTTTCTCCCACTCACCACCTACTACCGCCCACATCTCTCATCCTCTTTTTTTTCGATCCGTCATTTCTCTTCCTTTTCATCCCTTCGTCTTTCCCCTCCTTTTTCCCCTTTCTTGCAATCTCGCGAGAGTGGTAAGGGGGTTGTGAGGAAGAAATAGGAAGGGAAAGAAGGGAGGAGAAGGAAGAATGTAGAAAGGAAGGAGAATGAATAGGGAGGAGGAGAAAGGAAAGAGAGGAAGAGAGATATAGTGGTGGTGTTAGACGTTGGAGGATGGTTGTTGTAGGAATTTTTTAAATAAAATTTTAAAAATAATTCAATAAAATTTTAATTTTAAAAAATACTTCATCAAATATCCAAATTATCAGGTTTTGATATACAATATACTGTAATATAATGCTAGAATATAGTATTTAAAAAACACCTAATCCATACAAAGATAATCAGAATGTTATGTGCGACATCCAAAATTATAATCATAAAATTTGATTCGATCCAACGGTCGAATCATTCAAATCGGTGAACTGGCATAGAATCGGGTTGAATCACTAATTAGATCAAACAAGTAATAAACTTGTTGACCAATTAATTATTCGACGGTTCAATTAGTGAATCAAGAAAAAATTGCCGGATAAATTGCCAAATCAAAAATTTTATTGTTTTTCTAATTCAAAATATATTATTATATTATATAGTATAGCTAATGCCCAATATGCGGCTGCTGACCAACACAATCCGTTGAACCGGTCACCTCTTGGGGATTTCATAACTATGCCCAAAATCACGTGAAACACTTCTTCCATGCCCTTTTCCCTGTTCCAACGGAGTGTGTTGTGTTTGAATTGCATTTGACATGATTTTTCATGGGAAAATTACTGTAACGATTTAATGTATGTGAGGAAAAAAGGTAATAGGAAAATGTAATCACAAAAAACGACGTAATTTTCTAACGGAACCGCAATCCAAACAAGGTGTCGGATTGGAGGAGAAAATGTACAGTACTGTGTAGTTTGGCTTTGGCATGAGTCACGACACAGGACCCAAAGATTCTCTTGAAATAGTAAAAAGTCCCTCGGTATGACTGTATGAGTTGAGTAATTTTATCCGTGCTTGTGTTTGTATTTACTCTTTTGTGTTTCTGGGTCCCATCTAACAGGCCAAGACATGGGGCCGGCCCGGATGTGGATATATTAGTATATTACTCCCTTACTTTACTACTAGTAATTTCTTCCCTCATTTAAAATATTTGCAAAAAAAAAAAAAAAAAGTCAAACTCAAAACGGCAAATGTCACGCAAGGCAGACCCAGTTTTCTCTGATGTAGTGTTGCATAAGTTGAGGGGATGTGATTTTTTTACCTCAGAATGAGGTCAATGAGTTGGAACAACCAACCCATCTAGAATTAGAATTACTTCCATTTTGATCCATTTATTAGTATCATTAGTTCTCTAACTTAATTAAACGAGAGGAAACTTTCATACCATTATTTAGGCGGCTTCCGGATGTTTGCCTCTTGATGAATTTTGCTTTGACTCCCCAATATTTTAGTAACAACAGATGATTTTGACTATGGAGCCGTTAGTAATTTATACAATAATTTTTTTTTTTGCTTCCGTGTTGAAAATACTAAAAAAGAATAAATAAAAGGGCACAAATCTTGTTAATGCTGGAGGGATCAAAAAATTCTTGCCATATACCTTTTTTTTTTTAATCAGCAACGATACATTTGTATAACCTACTCTATCCTAATATAGGGGGAGGGGGAGCCTAAGGCTGTTGTTGTAGGGGCTAGTGGGTATACAGACCCAACTAAATCAAGGGAGTGCTATGACACAACTCTTAGATTTTTTTCGCCGTTGGTAAAGTTTGAACTCTCACCAACAGCCAAATGAGGGATTTAAGTCCCTCCCTGGTGGTCACTGAGCCATTGGCCCAGCGGTTAATTCTTCCCATGTACTTGTTGTAAACAAATACAGACACTATTATAAAGTAGTGAGTAGCAATTGAGTGTCAATAAAATCGGTAATTGCTTGCTATAGCGTATAGATATGGTATGAGATGACAACATTGGATTATAAGGTAGAGTGTGATCATGATGGACTAATAAATGATTAGTGTTTGTTGATTGGTATAGTAGAGAGATCAATTGCTGTTTAATGTTATAACCAAGGATCAAGTCTTTGGTAGGGGACTTTAAATTAAAATGATGCTACTCGTCTTGGAACAATAGGACATGAGTGGTGATATAATTGCTAATTCTTCTTTTTCTTTTCTTTTTTTTTTAAAAATTAATTTCAATTCAAAATAAGGAAAAAAACGAAAGAAGTGGGTAGATCACTACATTAAGTCTTTGTTTTGATTGCATTTTTCTGAATCTTTTGTAAGAAAATTACTGTAGCGATTTAATATATGTGAGGTAAAAAGTTGATTGAAAAATATATTCATGAAAAATATAGTAATTTTTTTTTAAAAAAAATTTGCTGTCCAAACAATGCTAAATTTTGGCATCACAACTTAAAAAGGTTAAAACCATCCAAAATCCACAATGAATTGACTTCATTCACACGAGACAGAAAAGGAGTATCTATAAAGTAAAGCCACACTGAATTGTCAAAAAGGAGGAAAAGTAACGCCAGTAGCAACTAGCAAGTACTCCTACTACTAATTAAAAAAAAGAAGAAGAGAGGGTAGGAGTACTTTAAATCCTCCTATGTTTGGGAAATTATGGCAGTAGTATGTGTCCATTTTCACTTTTTCGCCTTTAAAGTACACTTTTTCTCACTCCAATCACTAAGTGCACCTCTCCAAAACTCCTCAGAACTCCCACAAAACCAACAACCCCAACCCCCCCCCCCCGCACCCACATGTAGAAAAAGGGGGAAAAGATGTCTACGAGAAGATGACGCCACCAGCCACCAACCACCAACACCAGCACCACCATGGCCGTCGCCGCCACTAAATTAGTAGCAGTGGCTTTCTGCCGTGGAACTAAAAGGACAAATTTAACCCCGCAATAACTGACATGCCTATCCCATGCAAATAAGCCAGTCCCCCAACTCCCACTTTACCTTCTCTCTCTTTCGCTGAGAAAACCAACCCATTTCTTTCCAAAACCACCCTTGATCCTGATCCTGATCCTGACCCTGAACCTGACCGTGACCGGCTTCTCTCTCTCTCTCCTCATCTGATAGTAGAGAGCAGTCCAATTTTCAACATCACCATAAATTCAAGCAACTGTTGAACGAGACTTGCGCTCTCTTTCATTCGGGTCCGGCTTCATGGCTTGAGCTCAGAAGGGAAAACCCAAAAACCAAAACAAGTCCCGAAAAAGGAACAAACAAAACCCAAAAAAAAAAAAAAAAAAAAAAGCAGTCCTACTCCTACTACTAGGGATTAGTATAACAACATCAGCTATAAAGCCGGCTGGAATGGCGTCGTCGAAGGTGATGTCGTCTACATCACCGGCCAATCCGGATCTGCCACGCCACTCCACCTCCACCGCCACCACCTCCTCCACTTGTTCGACTAGCACTACTGGTCTTTTACAACATTCTTCTGCTGTTTTCCATCCTCCTCCTCCTCATCAACAACCCCAAGCCCACCACCATCTCCTCCATCACTCTGATGATCACTCCTTTGGCTCCATGAATATGGAGGAAATTCTCAAAAATATTTATTCCGACCCTGACACTCTCGCCTCCGCCGTCGACGGCGACGGCTCTCTTCCCGCCGTCGGAGCTGGGAGAAATAATAATGTCGGGGAAGTTGGGAGTAAGACGGTGGACGAGGTCTGGAAGGAGATTGTCAGCGGCGGAGGAGCAGCAGCAGGAGGAGGAGGTGGGAGTCATGAGCCGAGGATGACATTGGAGGATTTTCTGACCAAGGCCGGAGCTGTGAGCGAGGAGGATGTTAGGGTCCCCGGGGTTTCTTCTCCGGCTCCGCCGCCGGTGCCTGCTCCGGCAGTTGGTGGCGGTGGAGGAGGAGGTTATGGAATGGAGGTGATCATGAATGCGGCGGCCTCTGGGGTTCAATTTCCCCCCGTGGTGCACATGCAGAATGCGCCGGGGGGTTTTGGTATGGAGTCACAACTGGGGTTTGGAAATAGGATGGTGCCAGCTGGGGCTGCGGGCCAGATAAGAGGAGGTGCAGGAGGGACTGGTGGTGGTAGTGGAAGTGGGAGAGGGAAAAGGAGGGCGCCAGCGGTGGAGGACGTGGCGCTTGATAAGGCTACGCAGCAGAAGCAGAGGAGGATGATCAAGAATAGAGAGTCTGCTGCAAGGTCTAGAGAACGCAAACAGGTACTTTTCCTTAAGTAAAGTATTTGATTTTGTTTCCCCTTTGAAAGAAATTGGTTGAATTATATGAATGCATGTCTGAATTTTTTGGAAAATTTTAGGCTTATACTGTGGAACTGGAGTCACTAGTGACGCAATTGGAGGAGGAAAATGCAAGGCTTTTAAAAGAAGAGGTGCCATTTTTTAACTTTTTGTTGTTAATGTGTGAAAGTTATCTTGCGCTTGTGGTCATATTTGTGTTGAGAGCATCACCGGAAAATTGAATTAACTCAGTTAGCTTGGTCGTTGGTTGTTAATTAAGAGTGTACTGATCTTGTCTTTTTTCCCTTCGGACTCCAGTATGTGAAACATCCAGAGGCCATTCCATCTTAGTTATAGAATGTGTTGATGATGGTTGAAGGGCTTAGTTATTGATATACACAGCCACGTACTGCACTCAAACACAGTACATGTCTTTGACCGCTTTGTCAACGATGAAGCTTCGAAATAGTCGTGGCTTTTCATGATTAGAAGAAATTGTGACTTGTTTAATTGAATGTTTGTAAGGTGGTCTTTGTTGGCTATTGTACGTTTTAATTTTATTAGGTAAAAGCATCAATCAAATTTCAGTATCTTCATTTTTAACTGTACTAAATTTAGATTGCTTTCCATGTAATGCACTGTTGGGATTGTGGTCTTTGGGAGCAAGTGGTCGCAACAGCCGGCCTCTCAACTGGTAGTTTGAAATTTGTAATTGCTCTGTTACTTGCTGCTGAAATTAAACTAAACCGAAACTTGAGGCATGTGGTGTATGAGAACAAAATGTTTGCAACCTGTTTTTCATGTTCTTTTGAATTTCATTACCTTTGCTTAAGTGGATCAATTATTGGCAACTTCACTAAGAAGATATCCTTTTAATGCAGGCTGACCAAAAAAAGAAGAGGTTTAAGCAGGTACAACTTTTACTCTTGTCTTTTTAAGTATACCATTCTTTAGGCCTGATGCAATGACGTTTATTTTCTAACTTGAACTGTGTAACTGACCTTTTATGTCCTGTATATTCTGATTTAACATTTTCCTTTCTTTATACTTGTACTTAGTTTTGCCACTGGTTCTAGAGATTGGTTTCCTTTTCAGGCTTCTATGTGTTTGTTGGTTATGACACATTTTGGCTGTTAAAGTTTTGAGATTAACCCCTGCTTATATTCTTGTGTCAATTTTGCCACTATACTTTGATATTTGAATTTTTGTTTGTTTGCATGTAACTACTTTTTGACGTTGACCATATTGTTGTGACACATGATCAATTTTGCCCGTTAAACTTTAAGAGAGGTTTAAATGCTTTTTCCAATGTATGTGGTTTCTTATTGTATTAATTGTTGCTGCTGCCCTTTTGAGTGGTAAGTAGCCTTGGAGATTTGTATTAGGTAGGTGGCACAAATTTTGCCATTATACTTTTGAGAGCTAAAGTACTATTCAAATTCCTGCATTTGTTTGCATGCGACGACTTTTTGACTGACACATGATCAATTTTGCCCATTAAAACTTTAGAGAGGTTTAAATGCTTGTTCAAATGTACATGATTTCTTCTTGAACCAATTATTGCTGCTGTTCTTTCGAGCAGTCAGTTGCCTATTAAGATTTGTGATTGGTTGGTGGCGAGAGATGCATTTGGAAGCATATGCTGTGTATTGATTATTTCTGCGTGTTCTTGCCTGTGCCACCAGACAAAATGGACATTACACGCTTGTGAACGCTATGGAATTGCACTTCATATGGTTGTAAAGTTTTTATTCAACTATACTTTTCAGTGAATGACTAACTCACAAAACAGATATGCCAATTCATTTGCCCCCAGCCCTTCTGTCTCTATTCCAGGTATTTTCACTATTTCTAGTCTGCGTGGCATACATGCAATAAGACAACAAATGCAGCCAGAACTTTTATTTTGTATAAATTTTCTGATCCTCTGGAACTAGAAAACATTCACATTTTGTAGCACTTGTCTTGTCCATCTTCATGAAGCTGACGAAAGAACTAGTTGAAAGAGGTCAGAGTTTCTCTATAGACGGGAACTTTGTGCTTCAGTAGTCATGACTTCACTATAGCTGCGTAAAAATCTATCTTCTTCATACTTCCGTCATTTTTTGACATGAGCTCAAAATGCAGCACGAATTTGTATATTATGATGAACCATGTCTGATGTGAATCAACAGAATCTTTTTGAAACTTTTTTCCAACTTGACATGAATCTTCATTGCAAATTCCAAAAATTGTTGTCAGGAGGAGGTGGTGAGGTAAAGGGACAAGTGATTCCCTTTTTTCTTGTTATTCTATAGTATATGCCTAGATACTAGTGCTGCCATCCCAATCATACCGCTACTTTACATATTTGAAGTGTTTATCTCATCATTATCTTGTTTACTCTATGCACCTGTTTATAAGAGGTATAGTATACGCCGTAAACCGGTTTCAACATGCTGGTGGAGTTAGTAATACCCTGTTTCTTCAAAGTCACCTCAAGTTAACTAGACAAATTTCTCTGGCAATTGCCCTTCATGCCCTTAGGTTGGTAAGATCAGCAACCTGATTTTGTAGCCTTCCAGCAGTTACATCCACTGTTGTCTGTTTTCTTTATCTGTAATTCAGGCAAGATGGATTTTAATGAGCAATAGTAAGCTTACTAAGACTGGAATCATGTCCTTATATGGCTGTTGCTCAGGCCTCTTCCCTTTTTTCTTGTCCTTTGAACACATCCAAAATTTCTATTGAATATACTTATAGAAGGCAAAGTTTCTCTTATAGGATATGTAAGCTTTGCTGTGCTTCAAGGTTTTAAACCTTGATATCCACACACAATCAGAATCTGACTTGATTTGTTATAGATGGCGTATTTTACTCCTTTGTTGCTTGTGGAGGTGAAATGCATATCTGCGTTGGTTTTCATGATTTTCAGCATGCAGGTTGAATGTTACCATCAACTGCTCTAGTTTCTTATTTTATTTTGTTTTTCCTCGCACTTGTAACATTTTAGATCATATCCTTGTTTTTTGGTTTATGCACGCGGAACTTTACCACATATAAATAAACACAAATTCTTCTCTGTTGTTTACATGCAGCTTATGGAAAACTTGATTCCAGTTGTGGAGCAGCAAAGACCACCAAGAGTTTTGCGGAGAGTGCAGTCAATGAGCTGGTAGGACGGCTTTTAATTATTCAGTCAAGAACAAATGTAGAAATGTTTCATGACCAGTTAAATGAGGTGGATACAGGATTAGCAAAGAAGAGGCGTTCTGGTGCGGGAGAAATTGCTTGATGGGAGCATTTGCAGATACAAAGTAGAAAAAGAGCGATTAGACATCTAGAATTTTCTCATGGGCCCATAACGATCAAGCTTGAGAACTATCCCTTAGTTCTGCATAGTTAGATGTTGTAGAGAAAAGGAAACATTTGCTTATACAGGAATTGTAGCTTCTCTTTTTCGTCATGCCGGTGGCTGGGAAGACTATGATCTTTGGACTAATTTATACCAAATATTTTTTTGTTTTATAGTTTCAAATAAGGGCTTTATTTGTTACAATCTGTTAGGTATTTTATTGATTTAGATCGGCTTGATTACCACGTGTTCTGCATAACATGAAAATGTACGTAGCGTGCTTTTTAAAATACTAAATGAGTACTTCTCTGTGCTGGGTCTTTTACATTATTAGTATATGATCGTGTCAGTTTAAATTAAAATAAATGGGACTCAATCCACCAGAAAGTACATCAGCTCACGTACTCACACCTATCTACTTGTGAATGGTCTATTGATAAGCCTGGTGTAGGGGTGCAATCAAGTCAACTCGCGAGCGGTTTGGTAAAAAGCTTGGCTCGAGCTTTGTCAAACCGAGCTCGAACTCGATTCGTTGAAGCTCGAGCTACTCGTTACATTCAACGAGTCGAGTTCGAGCTCCAAAAATAAATATTCGAGTGCTCGACGAGCTTAATCGAGCTTTCATATTATATTTATATTATATATTTTGAGAAAAAATTTATAGGTTTATTTCAAAACTCGAGCTCGAGTTGGAGTAAATCGGGCTTGATATTTACTCGAGTTTAATCGAGGTCAAATGAGTCGAACTCGAGTTTAATTTTATTTTATCGAGTCGAGTTCGAGTCCAAATTTATTTACTCGTTCGAGCTCGAGTAGTACTGATTCTGATTGAGTTCGAGTTCGAGTAGCACCATACTCGAGGTCGACTCGGTTCGATAGTACCTCTGGCCTGGTGCATATAATACGTACTCACCTACTCGATTGATGGGCCTGGTGCATATAATAGTATTATATAATACTAATAATACGGTGTATTGATGGGCCTGGTGTATACTATTATGGAAAAACTCCCAAGTATTGATAATTTCAATTAGACCTTAAAGAGATGGATGTGAATTTGGTAGATTGTTTTGGGGGGGGTAATAACATCAAAACGTGGTGCAAGTGCGAGTTTTTATAGCAACTGCAGGGCATAACTCTGAAATATTTTACCTTTTCCAGGTCTGACTAATCTCATTGAAATCCTAATGCTGGTAGCTATAATTTAAGTTGCAAGACAGACTGCTGAGAGAATGGACGATGGAGACCAGAAATCGCAATAAACTAATAATTTCGATGACTACTCGTGGCAAATTTTTAAGCGCGGGTGAGTTACTTGTGATGTACAATAAACTACTCGGGCAGCCAGTAAATTTTTACAATACTCCAGATATGGCCATTCAACTATTAATATTATATTTTTATCGATTAAATTATTAAAAGTGTAACTTTTAAGTCATTTCATCTGATTTCACCGTTTAACTCTATCAGATCTAAGAGTCTGCACAATTCACAACTCAAAAAAATTTAATATCTACCTGAATAATTTGCTGTTAGCTAGTATCAAAAGCTAAGAAATAAGTATATAAAAATATAATATGAATTAGTGCTTAATAACGGTAGTATTGATATTTTTTAATTGTAAGTTTTTTTTTTATATAAGTGAGAGATCTCGAATACTATCTTTCATTTACAATCTTTTCTCTTATACTATCCAACCCATCCCTTTTCCCAAATTATAAGTGTTCACGTGACAAATAATGATTAATTTTTTAATACTCCCTACGTCCCACTTTGATAGTTCTGTTTCTTTTTTCACACAGTTTAAGAAAAAGTAGTTAACTTTGTTGGAAAAGTAAATTTAGATTGCTATTTTCCTAAAATACCCTCACATTAAATATGGTATAATTTTATGGGAACTTGAATTGATGGTAAAAAAAGAATCAACTCTCATTAAATGGGGTAGTTTTATAGTAACAATTACTTATATTGAATAAGGATATTTTAGGAAAATTAAAATACAACTACATTTTTCAATTGGAAAGTGGACTACAATTTGGGACAGTTGAAAAAGGAATACAGGACTATCAAAGCGGGACGCAGGTAGTATTTCAGAATTCCGCATTACAGCAATTATGGTAAGACTCACAAATCAAAATAATGAGGGAAGTCTGGGTTGTAGGGCAAGCTCCGGCGAAGAACTAGTTCCGGATTGATCTCAAAGTTGATTAGACAGCCCAACCCCCCAAACTCTAATGGTTTAGGGTTTGACATTATGGACGATACATGTGGCATGCGTTGATTCTTAACTAACGGCCTCATCCACGCCAAACATATATAACTTAACTGCCATCAATATTCAATAATACCAATCAGCAGTTACTGAGGGCCAGTCCTGTCCTGTACATTTGTCCCATCAGCATCAAACGCAACATAAAAAAGAACTTCGAAATGACTGATAATAGATACCATGTGCATTGGAATTTGGATGAACATCCGACCGACAACACATACTAATAATTTTGCCATGATTTTTCTCGATAACACTCTTCTACTGTCTTGCTGTTCCTAAAATTTTGTAGGAATATGGTGCTATTGCCTAGGGGGGGTTTCTGCAAGAAGCATCATATTTCAGGAATCAAATTTGTATGCAGTGCATGCATTCTCTTTTCTGTTCTCTCCAAACCCACCTGTTTTCACATGGCATTCCCGCATCCTATCAGGCAAACATTAAAGGCCCAGAGAACGAACTGTCAAAATTAATGGCAGCCGCTATAATTGGGCACGGTCAGGAGTGGGATTCAGGCAGGCATGTGAGGGAGGAGGTCTTGGCTAGCACAAAATGTTTTGGTCTAATAATTGAAACAAGAAATGTCACATCAAAAGTCAATCATTTTCGCCCCACAAAGCTTATTCTGCGTTATGCACCAGAAGTTTCATGAATGGACAAGCAAAAACTCCATTCAAAGGCAAAGTCCAAGACACAGCAAAACGCTCTCAGTATCTTCAATGTAACAGTTCAGGCAGAAGAAGAATTGTCATTGTGATCTCTAGCTCCTGCAACCGATGAACCTACCAAGTATCTGAGATGACGAACAAAATCAAAAGCTATAACCTCTGTGTCACAGCTCATTTAACATAGGGGCGCAGTGAAAATCGACAGCAACAAACTCTATTAACTTTTTGTTGGCAGTAATATTCCGTTGTTCGCACAAAACACTGACTAGAATCATGGGATACACAGGGATCCTCGATGTTTCTCAATACAGATGAGAGACAAAAAGAGAGTGTGTAGAGTTTGTAGCACTGATTCATCATCCTTCAGTGGTGCAGCAATTGATGCTTGGAGGTCAAAACCTCAATCATCACAAGGTACAGCTATCGCACACACCGTAGGGTAAAAAGCACCCAAACCATCCACCTGGAAGGTAGTCCCTTGAACACTAGATTTGTATATCAGGATATCAATTGGACAAGGTCACCTTAGCAGGCACCAAAGCCAGAGAGATAAGAACCAAAGGATTACTAAGAAAACGTAACGAGTGTGTGTGTGTGTTTTTTTGTGGTGGGGTGGGGTTGGGTGGCGGAGGGGAGAAGAGGATCATTCTTCAAACCGATAAAATGCTGCAAGTACTGCAGTCTCAAAGTTCACAGATGACTTTGGATTGCCATTTTTCTTCCAAAAAATATTTACGATTTCCGTGAACACGCTTTCTAGTAACTTTTTTATCTCACCTATGTCAAATCGCTATAGTATATTTTTCTTTACAAAAACTCCAAAAAATATCAATCGAGACTAAGGGTATTCTTTACAATGTCTAAAACTCAGCAAGCAATTTGCCGGGATGCTGCAATACTATCAAAACAATCTTCAACAATCACAATCCCATTCTCCTTTCTATCTATTGACGGGATGCCACAATACTATCAGATACCCTCTCTGAAAGATAGCAATTTGTGTGGAATGAGGCTTAAGCTTCAATGCATTCAACCCGCCTTAACATAAGAATACCTTTATGAACCAAGCAAAGCCACCAACATACTACTGCCTTCCTGTCTCTCGGCTCTCTATTCCTGCTTTCTGGCTAATTCATCTATTTATCGAGGGCTGAAGAAGACAGCAGAAGTTCCGCAGCAATGGAGACCAAACATTATAACCAGGAAAAGACACAGGGATAACAAGGATTACCAATGGCATCTTCTTACTTGAAACAACGTGAATTTACCCAACTTTGTTATATGGCCACAATTAAAAATGCAAGTTAGTGCCAAAACACCAACAGACCAGTCATATCAAACAGAAGCACCTTCACACAGCAACAGTAGATAATTACTAATTAATGCATCTTTTGCTCTTGTAGTGATTTTGATTTTGTTATTTTCAATTCAAGTTGATGCGTATTCATAAGGCTGAAGCGGCAAGAAAGCAACTGACCACAATCACTGTTATAAAAGTTTGACTAACGATTAATAACAGAATAGCTTGATGGCTTTAAACATGGGCATAAAATATGACAAAGAAGACAATTGTCCTTTACTGGAAATACAGATCACGAAAAAAAATGTTAAGAAACCAAAGCAACTTTGGAGATAAACTATAAAACAACATACAAAACATGGACATGTGGTTTTTCTGTTCTTTCTTGTCCTCCTCCCAAACAGCATATTAACAAGTACAAAAGGTTACCTAGTGAATTCATTTACATCCTTCAATCGAACATCTTCCTTCCATTCACCAGGAATAAAAACAAAAACATTTAAATTATGTATACTCCATTCAAACTTCTTTAAATTTCTTCTTCACCCACCAAATCAAAGCATTATGTTTGAGCAGCCTTCCCCAAGAGATCAAGACCCTCTGTCCGGCAAGACATTATCTTGCGGAAGACTTCCCTCAAATGGCGATCCAGTGGATCAAGTTCAGCCTTACATACTTCACAGAACAATGATAACTCTTGTATACCATCTCTGACATCTTTCCTCTGTTCCTCTGTCAATGGGCTCTGAGCAGAATCTACCAAGTCTGTAATGCGATTGATACATTTCTCCATCTGATAAATTTCCTTTAACAAACCATTACTATCTCGTCGTCCCCGCTTCTTGGACTCATCTATAATTCGACTATGAAGCAAAAAGAAGGGAGTGCTCCATGGAAATTGCCTCGGTATGGTGAAGTGAACTTGATGGCCTCGGTCTTGGCAAGGAAATGCAACAACAAGAGTCCAGAAAACAAACATGAGAATAAAACTCATTGTAAAGACAACAACAGAAAGACCATTAGCAGCTGCAAGTTCAGTCCCACGAGGAGCAACTAAGTTGTTTGCCATTGATTGGAGCTGCTTGGATGCAGACCAAGAATTAGGTACACTCCAGGACAAAGACCTTGAATGCCCAGACCCACGACGATTGTGATGATCCTTGTTCTTCTGAAGGCGCCCAAAAGACCGGTTGCGGTGTGAAAACACAGATCCAGTTTCTTTATCATCCAACATGAAAATAGCCAAATCCATCAAAGCTTTTCTTGCTCTACGGATATGGCCTTCACTTATCATCTTCTGATTACTATCCAATGCACATAGAACAATCTCCAAGTGATTCTTCCACTGCCGAATCTTCTCAATCCCATCACGGGTTGCATTGCAAATATCAAGAGCCTTAATGCTTCTATCAAAGAACTCAGAAAGGAACTTATCTAGTGGTGGCTTTGAGATAAATGCCTTTTTGTTGCACAAGATGACCCTGAATTCCTCCTGACAACAGGCAAATGCATCCAGTAGCCTCTGGATCCATGAAATAGACAGCAACTCATCATCATTAGCCACTGAAAGTTCGTGAAATCGATTGAAAACAAGCTTTTGAAATGATTCCATTTCCGAGTCCTGGGAATCAAAATCGTGACTTGATCCTACTGAATGAGCATTATCACCTCTCGTCGTTAAAATTGAGCGACGGAATGACACAAAAGGCATGGGAGAAACCTGCTTATCTGATGGCATTTCCAGACCATCAAAAAATTCTCAAAAATCTGAGAGCTCCTACGTGAAAAAATCAATGCAACCAACCACCAATGCTCACCCAGCTCAAAAAGAATCCCAAATTCACAAATCAGCAACAACACCCATTCAGCTCTCAATACACAAGAAGCCAACAGATAAAATCCAAACTTACCACCCAGTTAATTCCTCCACCCAAAAGTTCTTAAACCAACAAACCCGTATATAAATAAACAACCCAAAGCAACAAGAAGTTTCTTCAAAATCCAAGCCGCAAAAAAGTATCTAGTGATTCAGCAACGTTGCTTATTTGAACACCTTTGGAACCCATATTTATCCCAAACCACACCGATAACCGTCGAAATTACTACATTCAAGAAAGATCCAACATCAATCCAAACTAACAAAATCCTGAAAACCCTGAACAAGAATCCAAAAAATATTGAGAGCCCACAAACTCAAACAGCAACATTAAGAAACGGCTTTAAGATCCATAGGCTTCCACGTCCACATGCATGACCCAGATCAAGAAACCGTCCTATGACTGATCTGAATCGAAGGACTCTGCAAATTAAAGAAATCAATCGTTTCAAAGGAATAATTCTAGAAAACACAACATTGCTTCGAGAAACGGAAATAGTTTAGTGTAGTTTACGAAAGATTGTACCTTGAAAAATGCACAATAGCTCCAAGAATATGCATAAGGAACCCTAAGCAAGGACCCAAAGCTCCCCCCCGCCTTTGGCCTCACACAAAAATTCGAGAGGTTACTTGGAACGAGGGTCGATATAAAAAGAAGTGCAAAGACGCAAATTAATTTAATTCGAGTAATTCTTTCGAGTTTCTTCCGTTTCGGAAAAAATGAGCAAACATATATGTTTGGCGAGGGTGTGCTCGGGGAGGGGGGGGGGGGGTTGGTTTGGGGGTGTTCGAGCTTCCGTCCCATATCGCTTGTGTATGGGTTTTTTAATCTGGATTTAAGTTTCATGAGGCCTCGTCCTGTCACCAATTGATTGGACGTGGGTTCTTTGTGGATCTCGCTTAGGTTTAATGGGCGTAACTTCCAAGTGTTTCTAATCTAATTATGTGTGTACGTGAGTTTCTTCCGTTTCGGAAAAGAAGAGTAATTTTTTCGAAAAAATACTTAGGTGCTTTCTGTTTAATTTAACTTGCGTTTTCGGCGTGCTTTGTTTTGGCCTTCCTATTGGAAAGATTTTACATCACCTCTTGAAACTCCTACTCTACCTAATTAAGGGCAAATTAGTAGAAAAAACTCCCACAATCACGAACTAGTTATCCCGTTCCGATCTAATTGCAACAATAGATTTTTCAAATAAATACATATGATATGTAACCTAACATGCAAAAACTAATATTATATTTTCCTGAATAAGTACTGTGCCTAGATTGTGTGAATAGTAGGGATGTAATTGAGTCGAATTAAGTTCGAATTCGACTTGCAGGAAGAATATTTGAGTTCGAACTCAAGTTCAATACATTGCTTATAGAACTTGAATTCGACTTGCATGGATTCGAATCAAGAAGATTTGGAAATTTTATTTTTTTTTGACAAATTTGGAGTAAAAAGACATTATCACCCTTCAAAAATTTTCATACAACCTAAAACATCTCGTAAATTTAACCATTCTTGCGGGCACAAGGGTAATTTCATAATATTAATATATTAAAATGTTAAAATTAAAAAACTCGATAAGATTCGATGAGCTTTCGAATCTTACTACTGGATACTCGAACTCGACTCGTTTGGATCTATCGAGCTATTCGAATTCAGTCAACCCGATTCCAGTCGAGTTTTTGACCGGACTACTCGCGAGCTAAATTACAACCCTAGTCAAAATCACCAGACCCTTCTTTCTCCTTTCACACATACTATTTATATATAGTATAGATATAATATATATATAACTTGAGGAAGGGATAGGGGTTAACATTGAAGTTAACACTTTATGAACTTTTTTTTTGTTCTCATAAAAATTACTTTTACTTTAATTACTTATAACAATCCATGACTATTTTTACTTTTCACTATTTAAATATATGTTTTCAACATAGCTACTCCTAAATATTATAAATACCAATATAAAATTATTTTATGAAATATATTTAAAAAGATAAAGTTTACTTCAGTAATGAAAATTTTATTTAAAATATATAACCATAAATATTATGTATTTTTTGATTGCACACACATTGGGTGTGCATTGAACACTAGTATATATAAAGGGAGAGAAAAAGGTTTGGTGTAAACATTTTTGTACTTTCACTTTTGCCCTTATAAAAAACTAATTTTATTTTGATTACGCAAACATCTGATGTTGTCAAGATAGCTATCTATAACCATTTCTTAATTTACTATTTAAACGTATTTTTTTCAATGTAACTATCCAAAGCAACAACTACTAACATAACAATCATTTTGTCAAAGTAATTTAAAGGATTAAGATTTTCTTTAACAATAAAAATTTGTATATAAAATTCGTTCACCGTCTTACTGTATATAAAGTGGGAGGAAGGGATTTGATGTAAATAAATTCTGACATTTAATGTATTGCCTAATCTACGCTTATTTCTAAAGGGAATTACATCATTTTACTAATTACCTCCCTATAACCGCTCTATATCTATTGAATTAACTATCACTGATCTAACGAAAAACTATTTTTTTTAAATACTACAACAGTTTAATTATTTTAAATTACTATTTTTCAACAAAAAATAGTATTATTTTTAATATCTTTTTATTAGTAGCGCACACATTGGGTGTGTGCCTTAACCACTAGTAAATATTTACACACATTGACATTGGGTGTAAATATTTTTTGTCACTTTATATGTATTCAATTTTACATTCAGTAAATTCACTTATTACTTTACTATTTAAACACAAATTGCTAAATAGCTGCATATAACTATTTTAACCATACTTAATCTAAGCACATTTTGACAAGATGACTTGCTTTAACTCTCTAAGTAGTATAAGTGTATAACTACTACAACCATCATTTGATAGGGACAAAAAGTTAGCATACTACAGTTTGCTTTAGTAATAAAAATTTTACAAAAAAATTAATTCGCAAAAAGCATCTGAATTGCACATAGATCGTTTGTGCCTTTAGCACTAGTCTATACAATATATAATGTCTAAGTAATGATAGATGGTATACACTGTAAAAATCATGTTTCTTCTCAATTTTTATTTTACTCAATTAATTAAATGGTAATTTGCCTTGGGTAAAAGTAAATATAATTGTAGGATAGGTTAAAGGGTTAATTGGGGGATAGGAAGGAGATAAAATAGAATAAGAGTTCACAACAAATTAAAAGTTTTATCTAAACTACCAAATAGTGGGTGGTTATTAGGGTTTAAAACACTTATCAAAACAACAAAGGGAAAATAACATTGTTCCTACTTTTCATTTGTCTGTCTCACTTAAAGCAAGAACCAACTAGGAATAAAGGAGAAGAAGGAGACGTCGCCGTCGATTGTCGAACAAGCAGGCAATTAAGTGTCTAAACCTGTAAGTTCCAAACGTGCATTAAAATTTTTCTCTTAAATCTTATTAATTCCACGAACTATTTTAGAGTATATGCCTATTGCGATATATTTATGCCTACATGAAAATTTTAGAAAGATTTATGTTCAGATTTGTGAAAATGGTATTGCAGAGGTCCCATCCTGGGCCTGCACACGTGGCAGCCCAGGGTCGACCCGAGCTGGGCTTGCACCCCGGGCCCACGGGGAACCAGCCCAGGGTGCGCGGCGGCTAGGGCTCCGGGAGGCCCCCGAGAGCTACCCCGCAGAGGGCGGGAAGAATCCCCCTCGGCGCGGGGTGGGGAGCTATCCACGGCAAGTCCCGGAACGTACGGAGGTCGGACTCTTCAACAGGTATAAATGGTAACCCATACCTACTGTGCAAAGGACGCTCACTATTCGGCCAATCCACTCTGGCTAAGTTAATCCCCGTGAACCCTCCTCACCGGAAAAGTAACTTGATCATCGGAGTGCCCTCGGGGACCACCTCGGGGCCCCCTTTGTGAGATCACTTCTTTCTGTTTTGTAGGCTTGGGACGAGCTCTTCCATCAGCGCTCCGAGCTCATCAGGTCAGCTCGGTCAGGGGAAGTTCCGTGCTTCTTCAGTTGGCGCCGTCTGTGGGAACCGAGAGGTAATTGTTAGTGTTGATGGCAAGAACACGATCCAAGCGAACCGTTGAAAGCACCGGTCCTGGAGCCGGAGAGGGATCCCGCCGAGCGGAGCCCGAAGCCGTCGGGGGCGCTGGGGGCTCAGCCCTCTCAGGGGAGCGAAGACAGCAGATCCTCCAGTTCGTGACGGAGAACCTCCCGATGCTGGAGGACCTAGTCCGGCAAGCGAAGGAGAAAGAGGGGGCTGGGGGCTCGCAGACTTCCAAGGCTAAGGGGAAGGAGAAGGAGTTGCCCCCTGACCCATCGGAGGATGAGTCACTGGATCAGCCTCCCAGGAGGAAACGGCCGCGGACTCCACCTCGCCCGCGGCCCTCGGTGGTCGGGGACAGTGAAAGGCACTCCCGTGACAGGTCCGCGGGGAGCCGGTTGAGGGACCCATCCCCGAGGAAGCCTGTGCGGAATGGGCTTGACCGATCCCCCACCCGGTTTGTCAAGAGCCGGCCGAGGGACCCTCCCCAATGGCAGCCCGTCCGGAACGAGCTCGAGCAGATCCTGCGGCCACAACCGTACGAGGACAACTATGCAGCCTCGCCCTTCACTCGAGAGGTCGAGGACCACCCCTTACCTCGGAGGTTTAAAATCCCGAACATCGAGCTGTACGATGGCTCGACTGACCCGGAAGACCACCTCTTGGTCTTCCTGACGCACATGCGTCTACAAACCGCCGCGGATGCCCTCCGATGCAAGACCTTCCCCATGTTTCTTAAGGGTAAGGCACGGCTCTGGTTCCAGGGCCTGGCACCGGGGTCCATCAGGAGTTTCACAGAGCTGGCCAGACAGTTCGCCGCCCAGTTCGTCTCCTCGAAGACTTATTCGAAAAACGCGGCCCACCTGATGGCCGTCAAGCAGAAGCCGGACGAGTCCCTAAAGAATTTCATGACGCGCTTCAACACGGAAAGCCTGCAGATTAGGGATAAGGATGAAAAGGTGGTCATGGCTGCCTTCATGAACGGGTTAAGGGTAGAGGAGCTCTACTACAAGCTTGTCGAACAGCCCCCCAAGAATCTGGGAGAGCTCTTGACCAGGGCTCACGCCGCCGCCAACGCAGAAGAGGCTTGCCGCCTGAAGCGAGAGTCAGATCGGGAGCTCGGAGATCGGAGAGGACGGGGAAACCCTTCTGAGAGTAGAGATGTCCCGGCCAAGAAGAATGTGTTTGACCGGCTCTCGAAGGAAAAAGTCCCTGCTCCGCCACCGATTCCGGAAAAAGGCTATACACCCCTAACTCGACCCAGGGCCCAGATCCTGGCTGTCATGGAGACAGAGGGCCTGGGAGACCGGCCGTCCAAAATGGGCACACCTAGGAATAAGAGGAACCAGGATCGGTACTGTGCCTTCCACAGGAACGTCGGGCATGACACCGAGGGGTGTTGGGCCCTAAAGAAAGAAATCGAGGACCTTGTCCAGCGCGGCTACTTGGGGCGGTTTGTGCGGTAAGGTCGCCCAGGCCAGGAGCCGGGACGCACCTACCGTGGCGGGAGAAGCGAGGGGCAGCACCGTGACCGACCAGATCGGCGTGGCACACCCCGGGGTTAATCACCCGACCAGGGCGCCCAGAACTTGGCCGGGGTGATAAACACCATTGCCGGCGGCCCCACAGGGGGGGACAGCCGTACAGCTCGGAAAAACAAGCGATCTCCTCTCGAAGGGGACGACTCCCTAAAACGCCTGGGCATGGACGAGGAGATCACCTTCGGGCCAAGGGATGCGGTTCCCCTAGCATCTGGGAACCATGAGGCCATCGTCATCGACGTTGTGACCAACAACTTTCGGGTGAAGAAAGTGTACGTCGACCAAGGGAGTGCGGTTGACATTATGTTCTATCGGGTGTTCAAGGAGCTCGGCCTGGAAGATGGACAGCTCACCCCTGTTCGGACACCTTTGGTCGGCTTTACGGGACCACCCATCAATCCGGAGGGAATGATCAATTTGATGGTCACAATAGGTCAGGCACCTAGATGCCAGACCATCCTTGTCAACTTTGTGGTGGTCAAGCAGCCGTCCCCGTACAACATATTTCTAGACCGGCCCACATTGAATGCCCTCCGAGCTATTCCGTCGACGCTCCACCTCAGCGTCAAATTCCCCACCCCTGGAGGAATTGCAGAGGTGCATGGAGATCCGGAGGTGGCCCGAACTTGTTACCTAGCCATGCTCCGGGGACACGAGAAGGTGGTCGCTCAGGCGACCAGCTTGGAACCATACATCCCGGGCGAGGAGGAACGGCAGCTAGACACTCCGGACGAGATCGAGGAGTTCCCGTTGAAGGAGGATAGGCCCGACCAGGTGGTCCGCATCGGGGCGTCGCTACCGCCCGAGGAGAAGGATGACCTGAAGTCCCTCCTAAGGGAGTACGCCCAGGTTTTCGCTTGGACGGTAGAGGACATGCCCGGGATCCCGACCGACCTGGCGGTCCACCACCTTGACATAGATCCTCGCTTCAAACCGGTGAAGCAGAAGAAGAGGAACTTCGCTCCCGAGAGGAATGAGGTGATCAGGAAGGAGGTCGGAAAGTTGCTGGAATCCAAAATCATCATGGAAGTCTACTACCCGACCTGGTTGGCCAACCCTGTTCTGGTAAAGAAAGAGGATCAGTCCTGGAGGATGTGCGTCGACTTTACGGATCTCAATAAAGCTTGCCCGAAGGACTGCTTCCCCTTGCCGATGATCGACAGGTTAGTAGATGCCACTGTTGGTTTTGATGTTTTGTGTTTCCTGGATGCCTTTAAGGGATACCACCAGATAGAGATGGCCGAGGAGGATCGAGGAAAAACATCCTTCATCACCGAGGAAGGGACCTACTGCTACCGGACGATGCCGTTCGGGTTGAAGAACGCTGGAGCTACCTACCAGCGTTTGGTCAATAAACTGTTCCAAAACCAGATCGGCAGGAACATGGAGGTTTACGTGGACGACATAATCGTCAAGAGCCGGGCTGGACCACAGCTCGTCCCCGACCTGAGGGAGATCTTGAGCATCCTCCGGGAGAGTCGGATGCGGTTGAACCCGAAGAAGTGCACCTTCGGAGTTAGGTCGGGCCGGTTCCTCGATTTCTTGGTTTCCCGAGAAGGGATCCGGGCCAACCCCGAAAAACTCCAGGCCATCATGGACATGGCCCCTCCGCGGAATGTGAAGGAGGTCCAGCGACTCACGGGAAGGATGGCCGCCCTGAATAGATTCCTCTCTCGGTCCGCGGTGAGGGGGCTCCCATTCTTCCGGATCCTCAAGGCACCCAAAGACTTTCAGTGGACCGAGGAGTGCGAGAAGGCCTTCGCCGACCTCAAGACGTACTTGGCCGAGCTTCCCACCCTGACCGCCCCGGAACAGGGAGACACCTTGTTCCTGTACTTGTCCGCCTGCAGCGAGGCCGTTAGCGCAGTCCTGGTACGGGAAGACAGGGGGGCTCAGAGGCCGATATATTTTGTCAGCCGAGCTCTGCAGGGGCCAGAGACCCGATACACGCCGGCTGAAAAACTGGTCCTGGCTTTGGTGCACGCCGCCCGGAAACTCCGGCCTTATTTCCAGGCCCACAGCATCGTCGTCATGACCGACCAGCCCCTACGACAGATACTCACAAAACCCGAGGTCTCAGGCAGGATGACTAAGTGGGCCGTCGAGCTAGCCGAGCACGATATCGGCTACCGGCCCCGCACGGCCATCAAAGCCCAGGCCCTAGCAGACTTTCTCGCTGAAGGAGCTAGTCTGTCCGCGACTGAGCTGAGCACTCCGCCCGAGGAGGTCGGGCCAGTAGAGCCTTGGGTGTTGTTCGTGGACGGAGCCTCGAGCAAGGAGGGGAGCGGAGCAGGCCTGCTGCTCATCTCGCCAACCGGGGAGGAGCTGACATACGCTCTCCGATTCGACTTCCTCGCGTCCAACAATGAGGCCAAGTACGAGGCCCTGCTCACGGGATTGCGGATAGCCCACCAGATGGGTGTAACTGCCATCAAAGTCAGGAGCGACTCCCAGCTCGTCGTCCTCCAGGTTTGCGGGGAGTACGAAGCCAAGGAGGATGTCATGAAGAGATATCTGGCCAAGGTACAAGAGGCGGCGGCCCTGTTTAATGCCTTCGAAATCAAGCGGGTACCGAGATCACAAAATAAGCGCGCAGACACGCTTTCAAAGCTGGCGTCCTCCTCATTTGCGCACCTGAACAAGGAGGTTTTGGTTGAGGTTGTCAAGCAGAAAAGCATCGACCAGGTCCAGGTCCTGGCTATAGACAGTTCGGCCACCTGGATGACCCCTCTCGTCGACTTCCTCAGCTCGGGTGCCCTCCCTGACAACAAGACCGAGGCTCGCCGAATTCAGCTCAAAGCTGCTAAGTACGCCTACGCTGGGGGAACCCTCTACAGGAGGTCATACCTATCCCCCTGGCTAAAGTGTGTGACTCCCGAGGAGGGCGATTATGTCCTCCGCGAAATCCACGAAGGGATATGCGCGGCACACGTGGGGTCTCGGGTGCTGGCCAAAAAGTGCCTTCTCCTGGGTTACTATTGGCCCTCCGTCTTCCGAGATGCTGCAGGGCTGGTTCAAAAATGCCGAGCTTGCCAGGTGCATGCCCCGCTGCGCCACCAACCCGCACGGGAGATGGTCCCCGTCCACAGTCCTTGGCCTTTCGCCCAGTGGGGGATAGACCTCCTGGGTCCCTTCCCCCGAGCTCCGGGCAGGTACGAACACCTCGTGGTGGCCATAGACTATTTCACAAAGTGGATGGAAGCTGAACTCCTGGCCACTATCTCCGGGAGAGCAATACAGAAGTTCTTCTGGAAGAACATAGTCTGCCGCTTTGGAATCCCGCATGTCCTGATATCCGACAACGGGCGACAGTTTGCTGAAAATTCCTTCAAAAGTTGGTGCGCAGAGCTCGGGATTAACCAGCACTTCACCTCGGTCGGGCACCCTCAGGCCAACGGTCAGGTGGAGAATGTCAACCGAACCATCCTGCAGGGGCTGAAGACTAGATTGGAGCTAGCCCAGTCTAACTGGTTGGATGAACTTCCTAGTGTCCTCTAGAATTACCGCACTACGCCCAGGACGGCAACCCATGAGACCCTGTTCTCTCAGACTTACGGAGTAGAGGCTGTAGTGCCCGCGGAGATTGGCCTCCCCTCCCCTCCTCCCGGACACAGAACTTCGTTGCGACAACCAACGAGGAAGAGTTGAGGTACAACTTGGACACGCTGGAAGCAAAGCGGGAGGAAGCGGCTGTGCGAATGGCTAAGTATAAAAGTCAGCTCGCCCGCTATCATAACGCCAAAGTGAGGGCCACACAGTACCATCCAGGGGACCTTGTCCTAAGGAAAAACTCGGTCAGCCGGGCACATGCCTCCAACAAGCTTGATCCAAATTGGGAAGGGCCGTACACGGTCTTGGAGGCAAGCCGAGTTGGGTATTGCAAACTCGCGAAGATGGATGGATCCGAGGTACCCCGCACTTGGCACTTCTCCAATCTGCGACTGTTTGTAGCGTAGGTTAGACCAGGATTGTCAGTTGTCTGATTCTTTGAAAATTCAGTTTTATCATTCAATAAAGGCTCGACTTTCGAGTTTCAGTTTCGTTTGTACTTCTCTGTTTTTTGAGTTTCTATCTTACACTAGCCCACCTAGCGTTCCTTCACTAACTGTCCTAGTGGGGGGTTAGGGCTAGGACAGGGGAGTGTTCGGCCCAAGAGGTCGGCACGAGTGAAATTACTTTGAAGGATTTCGAAAGTTTAAACGTTCGACCCAGGAGGTCGGCAGGAAATCCTGAAAGTTTCAAGTGAACTACTGTGGGTTCGTTGGAATTCGGGAGTTGGGCGTTCGACCCAGGAGGTCGGCGTGCGTGATTGCCTTGGCGAAATGTTTGACGTTCGACCCAGGAGGTCGGCGTGATTACCTTGGCAAAATGCTTGCTGCTCGACCCAAGAGGTCGGCACGCTATTTCGTAAGACCAGGTTTGACGTACGACCCAGGAGAGGTCGGCGTGATTACGTTCTCGGCGTGGGATTACCTTGGCAAAATGTTTGTTGTTCGACCCAAGAGGTCGGCACGCTGTTTCGTAAGACCAGGTTGGACGTTCAGCTCTAGAGGACGGCGTGATTACCTTGGCAAAATGTTTGCTGCTCGACCCGGGAGGTCGGCACATGTTTTCAGCAACATGTTTCTCTCTAATGATTTAGTTGTTAGATTAACGGGGGAATGCATCTGGTGCTCGACCCGGGAGGTCGGCACCTGGTTTTGATTGTTGTAGGGGGTGCAGGAAGAAATTGCGAGGGAATCTACTTCGAATTTCGTATATGTATTTAAGGCCTATCTATTACAAAATTTCCGAGCTTGTGGCCCAACCTGTCTATTACAATGCCTACCGAAGAGGAGGAAAACTTGGCTCCCATTCTTCTTGATGACCACCTGCCTGGAGAGGGAGCTGGAGGTACACCTTCAAGAGCATCCTCAACTGGAGCATGGTCACATCCTTATAAGAGGATGGGAAGGGTTTCGGGAGTGGCCGCCTAGACTACCGGCTCCTTCCCCGAAGCTCTACCTGGGTCCCCGTCCTCCTCCAGAGGCAGCTCCTCAAGGTCGGCCCCAACGTCCTTCCTGCGCACCAGCTCTTTCAGGGCATGCCCCTTGCAATACCCGTCGAAGAGCCAGTTCACCTTCTCCTCGGCCTGGGGGTCGTACTCCTTGAAAGCAGCCAGGTCGAAGCCAGGCAGGCCGAGCACCTTGACCTTGTTCAGGGCTCGCGCGAAGCCGACCTGGGCGACAGGCCCGTTGAGGAGCGCGACGTCCTGGATGAACTGGTCAGAGGAGATGAACTCCCGAATGGCCTTCTTACGCTCCCGGCTGACGGTGCCTGAGAGCTCGATGGCGTGGTCCTCCTTCAGCTTGGCCACGCCGGCCTTCTCCTGGTCGAGCTCTGACCTTGTGGAGGCGAGCTGGACTTGGGCTGTTTCCAGCTCTTTCTCGGCCTTGCCCAACTTGGCCGCGAGGGAGTCCGCTTCTTGAGCTTGGCCTTGAGGGAGTCCGCCTCCTTGAGGGTCTGGGTGAGCCTCTGCTCCGCCTCCCGTTTCTGTTTCTGCAACTTCTCCAAGTCGGGAGATAGCTCGGAGAAGCGGGACAGCAAGGCGGCTCCAGCGGCATGGGCCTGAGAGAAGAAAGGAGTTAGCATGATGCGCGCCGAACTGGGGGTCAAAAGCGAAGATGGCCTGGAGGCCGGAAAGCCTACCTGGGCCTGGGCGGTACAGTACACTTCTTGGAGCTCGGAGGGGGAGGCTAGCTCCATCCACCTCCTGTCCCGGGGGAGGACCGAGCCTGTCACCCACTGGCGAGCCACCTCGGGGAATTGGGCTCGGTCATTGATGGAGAGCTCCCAGGACGGGCAGAAACGCCGGGGATCATGCATTGTGGGGGCCTGCCCCGGCTTCAGGGGGCCACGTGGCGGAAGTGCCACGAGCTTGGGGGAGTTGCCTGCAGGGCATGCTCCTCGGCAGAGCCGACACCCAGGTGAACGGGACCCCCCGAGGACATCTGGAGGGGAGGGGGCTGTGCTGGAACCAGCGCGAGCTTCTTCCCGGGCTGGGAGGGCTCGTCAGCTCGGCCCCTCTTCTGCCCGGTCGCCTTCTTCTTGTTGTTGGCGGACTTCTTGGAGGGGGAGGAGGCGTCTTGCGTTTGTGTCTGGGGGGCTTGGCCTCCCCCCGAGGTCGGGGCCGCCCCGGGGGCCTCCTTGGCCGCCTCCGGCTGAGAAGCGGGGGTGTCCTCCTCGGTGGGCAAGCCCAACAGCTTGGAGAGCTTCCTCACTGCAGCAAACACAGCCAAGTCAGCAAAAGGCAAGACAGTTTAGAAAATTACGACATGCTGTAGATACAACAGGTAACAAAGGCAAAGTCAGCGTTACAGGTGTCGAGATTGGGCTCGGGGGTCACCACCTCCCCGGAGGACTCGGACAACGTCCCCATCAGCCCGACCGCGGAGATCTGCTTTGTAGAGAGCTTGGTGGCATCAAGCTTCACTTGGGAGCCCGACAGCTGGCTTAGGGTTTCGTAGTCCAGGTCCTCCGGGTAGGAATCGGCCTGGACCTTTCCAACCTTCCACACGTTAGGGGGAAAATGTGTGGACTTGACAAAGAAGAAGTCCTCCTTCCAGTTTTTCACGGAAGAAGGGACTCCGTGGAACAACTCCTGGGCGCCTTTCCCTCCCCGGGTTTGGGGACCGCGGCGGGAGAAGTAGTACCATCCAGGGCGGGCGGCCTTAAGGATGAAGGCAGCCCGGAAAAGGGAGAGAGAGTAGGGGATATCGCAAAGCAGGCAGTAGATCAGGAATCCGGTGATGATCCTGATAGAGGTGGGGTGGACTTGAGTGATTCTGAGCCCCCAGTGGTTCAGAATCTTGGTTAGAGCTGAAGGAATAGGGAGACGGAGCCCTGCGATGAGCTGCTCCCTATAGATGGCAACGAAGCCGGGGGGAGGTCGGCAGGCACCGTCATCGGGCCCGGCAGCCCTCGGCTCGTAGGCCGGAGGAATGGAGTAAGACTTGGCCAGCTCGGCCACGGCTTTGGGTGACAGGGTGGCCTCCTGCAGGTCAGGATACCCGTAGGAGAACTCGGGATCCTCCCCCTGCTCGGAAGCAGGGGTCCTCTCGGAGGAACCCCTTTCCTCCCCAGCTCCACCCTGGGCTCCGCCAGGGGAATCGTTAGGAGACCGGGGGGAAGGGACGGAGGCGGCCTGCCGCTCGATGAGGGCATCGAGCTCGGCCACCTCCTCCAGGAGCCGGGCGGAAGGGGAATGAGTAGATGGGGAACTCATGATGTCAATGGGCTCAAGCAAATCAGGAATGGGTAAGTTGGGGTTGGAAGCAGAGGATGAAGAAGGAGAAGGAGAGGGAGATGATGAAGATGAAGAGGAGATGAAGATTCTGGTGGCCCTACGACGGATTGGAGTCTGGGAGGCGGTGGAAGTGACGTCGGATAGGCCCGACATAAAATGCAAAGGATGGCAGGAGGAGGAAAGGAATGTGCAAAGAAAGGGGGAGGGACTTACTAGCAAACAAGGAATGTACTGGAGTTGAAGTGGGGTCGCCGGAATCTGGGGGCTGTTGGCCGGAAACACACTATTAGAAGTTGGAAACGAACGAGAAAAGGAAGAAATGGCAAATAGAGTTAACTGAAATTTGGCGGCCACCATTTATAGGGAGCGAAATGGGGGGAAGACGGTTGCTTGAATTTGAACCGTCCCATGTGAACACATTTAATGGGGGTACGGAGACCGAAGGGACACAACAACTGAGAGGACGCGGACGCCACTTCCTAATGTCAGCACTGTCACGGAGGTGACCACGGCAAAGCAGCGTGATGATGGGCTTCCACGTGGCTAAGTGGTAGATTAGGTCTGCCTGGGAGTCTGACCTAATCCAGGGGGCTAGTGCAGAGGTCCCATCCTGGGCCTGCACACGTGGCAGCCCAGGGTCGACCCGAGCTGGGCTTGCACCCCGGGCCCACGGGGAACCAGCCCAGGGTGCGCGGCGGCTAGGGCTCCGGGAGGCCCCCGAGAGCTACCCCGCAGAGGGCGGGAAGAATCCCCCTCGGCGCGGGGTGGGGAGCTATCCACGGCAAGTCCCGGAACGTACGGAGGTCGGACTCTTCAACAGGTATAAATGGTAACCCATACCTACTGTGCAAAGGACGCTCACTATTCGGCCAATCCACTCTGGCTAAGTTAATCCCCGTGAACCCTCCTCACCGGAAAAGTAACTTGATCATCGGAGTGCCCTCGGGGACCACCTCGGGGCCCCCTTTGTGAGATCATTTCTTTCTGTTTTGTAGGCTTGGGACGAGCTCTTCCATCAGCGCTCCGAGCTCATCAGGTCAGCTCGGTCAGGGGAAGTTCTGTGCTTCTTCAGGTATGTTAAATTTTAGTGTGGGATGGAATAGAATCTACCCCAAATCTATTGGAAAGTTGGAAAAAAAAGAAAAAGGTGGCCGTTGTGGTGCACCGTTGTAACTTCAGCAACGCAACAGAAAAAAAAAAAGAGGAGGAAAGTTCGCCAGCAAGTGCTGGCAACAATGACCGAATGGAAGGGTTTGGCCAAGAAAAAAAAAAGAATAGTCAAGAATTGCGGCGTTGCTAAAGGCAAACAAGGAAAGGCCAGGCAAAGAGCAGGCCGGAAAAAAAAAAGAAGCAGCGGATGCTGCTGTTGTTGTACCACTGCCGAGTTGTAAGGTAAATGGAGGTTAGAGTTTTAGGAAAAAAATTGGCAAGTATACTTGGGCCAAAACACAGTATAGGTTTAATTAGAGGTGTCAAAATGGGTGACTTGGACGGGTTTGAATTGGGTAAAATGGGTAATAGGTATAAGTGAGTCAACTCATTTATACCCATTTAATTAGATGGGTATAAATGGATAAGTCAAAAAATGAATTGGGTAACTCAATTACCCATTTATAACCCATTTATTTTAACTTTTTGTAAACTCATTTAAATTCATTTTTGCAAACTAAGTTATGAATTTATACCACTTGACTCACTTATACCCATTTAATTAGATGGGTATAAATGGGTAAGTCAAAAAATGAATTGGGTAACCCACTTACCCATTTATAACCCATTTATTTTAACTTTTTGTAAACTCATTTAAATTCATTTTTGCAAACTAAGTTATCAATTTATACCACTCTTTGTACCCATCATTAGTTTTAAATATTTATTTATAATGTTCAATAAACTTAATTACCAATTTTTTTTCATTTATACTCTGTGTCACAAAATTACCTATTATTTAATAATTGAATAATAAGAATATAAAAATTTGAACTAAGTACTATAAAAATTAATATAAAAACTTAATCCAAAAATTTTGAACCCCTAACATTTTTTTCAAATATAAATTTAAAATTTCATTTTAGAAAGATAAAAATAAGAAAATAGGCAAGTAACAAACTAATAAAATAATAAGATTAATAAAAAAAAAAAAAAAATAGTTCATGAAAAATGAAAAATTTGAAAAAAAAAGGGTGGGGGAAAAGAAGAGACTTGGGGGGAAGAGAATTCTAAATGGGTTAATTGGGTTTGATGGGTTATCCAATAAATGGGTATTATTGGGTAATCCATTTATACCCATATACAAAAATTTAAAATACTCATACCCATATCTATTCATGGGCGGGTATGGGTAAATTTAATTAAGTGGGTTGATTTGCCACCTCTAGATTTAGTGAATGTTCAATAGATAAATTTTAGATATAATTAACCCATCTTTATAGACTATCATGGGTATTAAATTTCAAAACCTAACCCAAGAAATATAGGCCTGCCTGTCATCCACACCAGAATAAATAGAGTTTTCCGAAAAAACCTGCTAGTGGAAGCAGGCCTCCTAGGGATAAGAGACATAGGGCTAAAGAGAGAGCCAAAAAAGGATCTTTCGTGTATAATCTTGCATAATCTCGAATGTTAACTGTTCTAGTACGTAGACCAAATAATACAATGCAAGCAAAAGTTCCTAGATTCATGCAGATATAGAAGAGCATATAAGTTATTATGCTTGCATATCCATCATTTGAGTTTCCAACAATTATTCCAATAATTACATATCCGATTTGACCTATCGACGAATATGCAAGCATACGTTTCATGCTTGTTTGAGTAATAGCAATGAGATTTCCCAATATCATGCTAAGAATAGCTAGAATTTCCAGAAGAAGATGCCATCCGTTTGATGAGAAATAAAAAGGAATATCGAAAATTCGAGTGGCTGAAGCTGAAGCAGCTACTTTCGAAGTAACAGAAAGAAATAATTTTTGAAGTTTAAAAATTTAGTCATTTAAGCTTATACTTAATTAATTGAGTCTAAGACACTTAAATAGAAATCTAAAATATCTTAATCTAACCTTATTAGATTAATTTATACAATGTAAGATAAATCCTAGATTGTTAAACAAAATACTTAAAATAATAATAATAATAATAATAATAGTGATAATAATAGTAATGATAACGCTAATAATAATAATAATATAGATATGGATGAAATAAATTAAAGATATAAACAAAAATAAAATGAAAATATGTACAAGTGGAATAAACTAAGACTATAATTATAATAATAAGTCTATACATAAATAATAATAACACTTACACATGCGCAAAAATAGAAGTAAAGCAAAAGATAATAGTAACTAATTAACAAATATATATAAATAGTAATAAAATAAAATAGTGATAACAAGGACAATAACGATAATAATAAAATAATAAAATATATATATATATATATATGTATAGTAAGATAATAGTCAAGATAATAAATATAATTATGAATAATTATTTTCTTTTAAATTAGGAAACTTTACAAAAAGAGAACTTTTCAAATTAAGAAACTTTCTAAAATAGAAACTTTCCAAAAATAGAAATTGTCCAAATTAGGAAAACGCTGGTAGGGTTCATATAATAGTCTAGACATGAATCTTCGACTCGCTCAGAGTTTGTATATTTATATATTTATAAGAAATATCAACTAATTAGGAAACCTATGCATTTGATAGGTAGTTTCACTCGAGTAACCAGACAAAGGTAGGTGGTACTTACCCTTTTGATTGACAAGGTCATGGTAATTCGGTATAGAGTCCGGCCGATTGACCTATGTATGTAATGAGACCAATCGATAATCATGAAACCTATTGATCGCTCACCTAGAAGAGGTTTAATCTCTATGCTAAATATTTAGAAGCCAATCATTGTATGTACTTGTTTAGAGTTGACATGAAACGACTTATGGATTTATGACTTTCATATACAGTTACAAATAAGGTGTTTATCAATTGCTGTGTCATTCATTATTATTGATTATTTTACAAATAACGTTATTTTCATGATTATGGATGTGAATGATGTGCAAATAAGTTGATATATATATATATATATATGTAAAGTTATGGGTGCATGGTCCAACAAAGAGGTAGATACTACCTATTGAGCGATTTGTCGCTCAACTCACTTTTTTTTACTATTTTTGCAGATTCTGAAGAGTATGAGTTGATTTACGTAGAAGATCCTAAGGATGATTTTTATTAGTTTTAAGTGAATTGAAACCAGCAGCCTAGCTGCTTCTAACTGTTAGTTTTATTTATTTTCTTCTCCCGTTGTTTTAATCAGAGAATAAATGTGCGAACTTATTGGATATTCGTAGACTACGTTTTATTTAAGATTTGTACTGCACTTTATTTAGTTATACTAGTTAGTACCTTCTAAATTTAGTCTAGTTTAATGTTTTATGGTATTCTTGAGCGGGATTTGAGAATACGGCGGATATCATGTGACTGGCGCGTGCGAGTCAGAGGCGTGACATATACCTACATGCAGAATAATATTATATATAATATATATATATACATATATTATTTTTAGAGCATACATCACAGGCCTCTTTCAGTACATTCTCTTCACACATAGAAATAAATTCGTGAGAGTATTTAATTTAGCTATACATTTACATGAAGCATGCAAATATTCTTATATTTTTCAAACATCGAATGGTTAAAAGAAATTTGAAACTCTTTCTTTTATCTCCACTTTTTTGAACTAAGGTAAAATATAAAAAAACTCCCTATGATTTGACAAATGTTCAATTTAACTCCCTTTGATTTGAAAATCTACATTATAACTCCCTGTAATTTCGACTAAATTGAAAATTGGACAGAAAACATCAAATATAACGATTGTGTGTGAAATATTAATATTGCCTCTACTATATTTAAGATACTTTCCATTCAATTTATAATTTAGTTGAAATCGTAGGGAGTCACAGTATAATTTTTCAAATTAGAGAAAGTTAAATTGAATATTCGACAAATCATAGGGGGTTCATTTATATAGGGACAATATTGACATTTCATGTATAACCATTAAATTAGATACTTTCCGTGCAATTTTCAATTTAGTTGAAACCATATGGAGTTATAGTATAGATTTTCAAATTAGAGAAAGTTAAATTGAACATTTTGCAAATCACAAGGTGTTTTTTGTATTTTACCCTTTGAACTATAATACAACAATTTTGGAGCACAACGTCAACTCGTCAAGTAGGTTAGAAAATAAGTAGAGCCATTTTCTTCATGTTGAATGAGTTGAATGATGACATTTCCAGTTTCATGTTATAATTGAAATATAGGAACGTAGCTAACATCGCATCTTCTAATACCTGGCTAATATCCACAATCATAATTGAAATACTTGTAGCACTTTTTTTTTTTTTTAATCTATTTTTATAGCGTTCCCTCCCTATAGCACTTTTTTAACAAACATATATCGTAGCTTTCATAGCGTTCCCTCGCCTAAAATTACCAGCTGATTTCTCTCCTTATCAATGCAGGCCTACAAGAAAAGCCTTCCTAATAACCATGCAATTGTGTTGCACATTTCTTTCTTCACACCAGGAGGACGAAATATAAGAACAAGCTGACAAAGAAATACTGAAGCCAAGGGCATTATGATGTTAAAACTAGAAAGTGAAGATGCAGAGGGCGCAGAGAGTTGTTTTTACAATGGTCCGAGTGCCTAGAGGTATCTTGACGAGTGTCTTGAGAGATTTTAATCAAGTCACAGAACAGATTTAACAACAAATCTTGAATTCTAATGATGATGATGAGAAAGTTACGATACAATGGAGCGAACATAAAGGCGTTGCGACCATGCTGTCTTTGGCCGCATATATATGTTATAACACCCTAATCTTTTAACCTATTCACAAGCCAATTTCGTGTCAAAGCTACTCAAACAGATTGCAAAAGCCTGAAATGCAGACAAAGGATAGCGGTAATCCATGGTAAACATATCTTTGCCCACCTTGCCAAACTGCAAGATGATTTTGTCATGGTCAGTTTGAGTTGGTTGGGAGGTGGTTGAAGCACTTGCAGCTGGTTGGGTGGCAGCGATCAACTGAAAATTTTTGACAGATGCCACCGTTACCCGGCCTCGAAAATTTAGGCACCAGCACTGTAATTGTTCGTGCCATCTAGGTGCCTTGTTCTTGAGGATTAAAGGTTTGACCTTACCCTCCTCATCTTCATTTCCCGGCACACCAATATCAGAAAATCTTGAGCTGCTGAACTCCGTAGAATGATCCAGAGATTTTGAGAAAGAAATACTCCGGAACGAGTCTTCCAGACACCTTGGAAGGAGCTCAGGTTGGCCCGGTACCGTTCCGCCAGCGTCAAGTGCCGAGGCTGGAATTGATTGCATTACACAATGCATTCTCCGTGGACCCCGTGTTCCCAGCACATTTAGCTCATATGTGATCTGAGCTATGTTATAACTTCCAGTTGGCACTTTTGGAGAGACCTTCTTGGAATAGAATCTGCGGCTTGTTCTCCCAGGTGGAGGGACATTTGTACAGGTATACGGAGGTTGCGTGTCGTATATTATGAATTTCGTGCCAAGAAAATTTGATCTGCAACAAAAAAGATTTTGCAGAAGAAAATCACATTGGAGTACTAAAAATGCATCATCAAATTGAAAAAAATGGTGTCTCAAGCTTTAACGAGATAAAGAAATCCAAACTAGCAAGAAAACCAACATTTACGATGACATATAAAAGCATAATCCCTTGAACTAGTTGAATCCATAGAGTTGCAAATGCCAGAAAACCAAATTGACTGAAAGTCAAGCAGCCCAGTGACAACTACGGTCTAAGGCATTGCAGATCCATACAAGAAATCTTCCTCACGTACACAAAAATATCGGGATATAGATCGTAGCAATTCCATTGGAAATTTGTCAAAACATTAATATATCAGTTAAACCAACTCAATTTCAACACAAAAACCCTCTATGACAGGTCAGCATTAGATTGGAGAGAAGAAAGCTACCGACCAGTTTGCTGCTTATCAAAATATTATAACATGTTATGACCAACAAGTGTGAGTTGAGGGGAGAGATGGGTTGGGTGGGGTATGGAGGGAGGGAGCGTCAGTGAGAGGCCTCGGGTTCGAAATCTCCCACTTACACCCCCTCCCCCCCCAAAAAAAAAGAACTTCATTAACCATTTTCTGACCAGAAATCTGTTTATGTGCTTTTGTACAAACTCTCGCAAACCGTGACTTTTAATTTTTACCTGTAGGTTTTCTGAACTTGCCACAAATCTTCAAAGAGATTACCCTTTGCACAAGTCTATAAAATTTACCTTTCACATGTTGCAAGAAGATAATATCTTATAGCCTAAAAAAATTGGGGGACTTTAGCTTAATTTAGTATAATGTTTATTTTGATGCCTCTTTTCAAGAATGGGGATGTTGTTTTGTCTGGAATTAAAATTTTAGCAATGGTGTTTGGCCTAAAAAGCCTCTATTGATGCAAAATACCCAGAATATGCTAAGTGAGCAGAAGAACAATAAGAAACAGGAATCTGCAAGTTTCAGATAGAGTGAAATAGATGCTGGACATTTGAATTTTCTGAAAGAATCCAATTCTTATTTATCTAACTTTACTTCTGAAAAACCTCTCAGTTTTGAGGCAATTCAGAACACTAAACGTGTACAAAGGAATAAATGGACCAAACCTTAGCTTTCCAATGTATGTGCTGCTTGATCTCGAAATGTTATCTGCATCCATTGAGATAACATACTCCGTGCAGGTAGTTCGCCGAGTACGTTTTGCGGAGAGAAGAAACTTACCATTTTCAACTAGCAAAGCTGTAAATTCAATTGCAATCACAGTTAAACACAACCAACCAAAAGAAGAAACTTAAGTGCACACATATTGCGGTAAAAGAATAATTTAACTCCATGCATTTGCAGGCTAGCCAAGTATACTTAATGCAATAGTTAGTAAATTAAACATTCAAATAACATGCAACAAATACAAGTAAAATACTGCGACCAGTAGCAACTATAGACATTGGAAAAACATTCACATATATGGTGTAAAAATGAAGTGGTCCCTAAATTTGTCTCTCCAAGTTTTCCTTCTTAAACTGCAACTTTGAAATTATTACTGAAAGAAGGCAATTCCTGAATTATTACTTTGAAATTATTACTGAATTTTGTGCTTTAGATATTCCTGAACTGAATATCAGATTTTAAAACAAAACGAAAAGGAGTATTGATAGCGAAAACTAACTCGATCATTCAACAAAGATCTTCATTCTAAAGCAAAAGTAGATTCTAGTACAAGGGCTGAAAGTAATGCTTACCAGGACTAAGACACAAGAAAAGATGGTATGTTAGATTAGATTTATCCCTTTTGATGAAGCACTGGATAGTTCCATCACGAGGCCCTGGCTGGAAAACCAAATGGATGAAGACTCAGTATCAGTTAAGCTACTTAATGTTGTATACTACATTGTAGAGCAAAAAGATAATCAAAAGAATTGCCAAATTCAGGTAACACTTCAATGTAAAAAGTAACATGCCATTGATTGCATGGCTGAGACATGAGAAAAAAGAAACAAATATACCTGCTTAAGAGAAACTGGAAAAGTGAGCTTCCCACAAAATTCTGGACTTTTTACAATTTCTTTACACATACTCCTCCATGACCTGCATACGGCAGCACAAGCCACGACATGCTTACGCCCTGGCCACGTAGTCTCACTCTCCTCTAGCCTTCTAATTACATCAAAGAGTAGCTCCGGTGGAAGATTAGCCCAACGGCTGTTTTGAATTACCAAAGGCTGTTCATTTGAATCATGAAATGAACCATGAGACTTCCCCCGATGATGGCCAGGTAATCTTACATTAAAACTCCGTCTCGATAGGCTCCCAAAACTATCTCTTACATCACTAACTATACTGCGGAACGACATCTAGTTCCCAATGTAGAGGCAAGAACTTAAGTGACAAATAACCAATACTATTCTCTAGCCTCTGGATATGCCTCTTTTCCAATTTACTATCTCCCACTTGACATGTGAATCTGACTGGAAATAAGCAAAAGAAAATCATGTTTCAGCCACAAAATTTAGTAGCCAAAAGGAAAAGAGAAAGGTAAAAAGAGAAAAAGAATATAGAAGAAAAGAAAAGAACAGAAAAGAAAAAGAGTAGTAGAAAAAGGCAGCCTCACATGGACCACAAAGTGAAAAAGATCACAGAACTTGTATCAGATGAAACTTTTATAGGTTATTAAAGTAGATCTAGATAAGCTCCCTCTTTGCCACTCACACGAGAAAAGTTGAGAACCAGCTACTCGGGGTCAAACATATATACAAGTACAGATTTATTGTGTGCTTCTGTTTGAGAGTAAGTAACATATGTTTCCTTGTACAAGTAACAATTCCAAACTGATACTAGTTAAGGTAAGCAATTCCACTCTAGGAAGAAATAATTCAAGAATCTCCATAACTCACCCAAGTTACGGGATTTTGAGTACTTCCTACAAAGATATGAACACAGAGGTCAACAGTATCAACAAGAGCATCAAAAAAATTACTGCTTCAACAAAGGAACCTTAAAACATATCAGCAACTTGGTTCTTTACCAATATTGTTGTAGAGCTCTTGAGGACTATTAATCTAAATCAAGCCAAACAAACTACAGATTACAAATCTAAACCAAACATGGCCTCGGCAGTTCAGTAGTGTTAGTGCCTACAGGTTTCATCCATGTCTCTTTCTAGCAAAACCTGTTATTATTCCGACATTTATTCTGCAATAACATTTGGCCAAAACTCACCTTTCTAAAGAGCTGTAAACTGAACAAGGCTTTGTAACTCCTTGAAGATCTGCAATAACTACAAAAATAACATTAATTGTCGAAAGGGTTTACCAATCGAAGCTAGAAATCCAAAAAAGCCACAAACTTTACCAAAATTTTCCCCCATAAATTAAGCCAACCAAACTTAAAAATACAAAAAAGGCTTCAAAATTCAAACTTTAATACGCAGCCTAAAATCCCATGATCCCCCCTTTGACCCAAAAGATTAAGCGAAAATAGAAAAAAAAAAGTCAAAAATGACTCTAACCAAGGAAAAAGAAATTCACTTGTAGAAAAATATTTACAGTGATTGTACTCGAACCACAAAATGAAAGCCATTAGTGATAAAAAGGTTCTAAGTAGAAGAAAAGAATAAAGATAAGAACTTGACGCAAGCGTGAGATGGACAGAGCATTAATTTAAGATCTGAAGAAGAAAAAGGCCAAAGAAAGACGGGATGATAGATCTGTACCTGAAAGAAAGTCAGCCAAGCCCAGGTGAATGAATGAATGAATGTCTCTCTCTCTGTCTCTGTTCACATTCACATGGGAAAGTTTTCTGATAAACTTTTCAAACCCAGAAGAAGAAGCAGAAGCAGATCACAAAAATAAGAAGTGGGTCAGACCCCCCAGTTACATGTATATTGGTTGTATTACCCACTTTCACCTTCTATTCCAATCACACACACTAATACACACACAAGAACACACATTCACATACTAACTATCTCTCTCTTTCCTTAACACGGACTCAGAAGTGCCATTAAATGTAGTTCAACGAACCAGAGAGAGATAAGCAAGAAGAAGAACAAAGGAGGAGAAAAGAAAATGAATTAGTAGTAAAAAAAAATGGAGTACATATTAAAGATATGTAGTTAAAGAGAGAGTCCCTGCATGCTTTATTGTTTGTTTATTAGGTGAAATGGGCAAAGGCCTATTATATTTGGCCACTACGTGATCAGAAAGCTGGGATACCAAGCAATGACCAAACAGGGCGTTTTTTGACTTTTTCCGGTTTGGTGTCGAGCGTGTACGAGACAACTTAAATTGAACGTGCCAGTGTTGAAATTTTTTTTTTCCAACAATAACATTTTAGAGCGATTAACACTTGATAATACAAGAATTAATTACAAAAATGGTAGCTATCCCATATCCTTTCTTGCTAGATTTATTAGCCACGTTGGAAAATTATTTTTCCATTCAATATTCTTAACTAGTTTGGCAGCAAATTGTGCCAGGAAATGGCTACAACCATTGCTAGTGTTGAAATTTGTTTGATTATTTTAATGAGTTTAAAATTTTGTTCACAATTTTAGTTTAGTTATTTAAATCATCTAAGCTCAAATGCACTTTTACCGAGTCGAACCTTTTATAAGTAAAGTTCCAATTTTATACTAATTAAGCTATACTCGAGTTCAGTTTGAAAGTTTAGTGAATATAAAATACTGTTCAAGTTTGAGTTGATTAGTTAGCGAATTAAATTCGAATAAACTCTTAGTGAATCGAACTTTATTTGATCATCGAATAGGTTAATTCGTCTTTCAACCATAGCGTGTGACTTTACTGTTATGATTTGACTAATAGGTACCCAGCAGGTACTCATCCTGAAGGGTTGAGGTGTTAATTTTTTTTAGAAAAAATATAATTAGTTGAGAAAGTGTTTAAATATAGAGGGTGCAACAATTATTATGCATATTCATTTAATAAATTAAATGACTTTAAGTATGTTAACGAATTCTAGTATATGCTAATTATAAAAATCCTATTAGTATTACTAGTGATAAAGATAGGTCCGATATGTGTGCAATGCAAGAACAATCACTTTTTATACGGAAGAATTTAGTATAAAATTTTCATAAACAGAAAAACTTCGATTTTTTAAAAGTTTTTTTTAATAGAATTTTAGTTACTTGGTGGTTACATTATTGTTAGTGGGTGATTATGGGTGAAAATTAGTTATGGTTACATTAATTGACAATATGAATAATATGTAATAAGGTAATAAAGATATAATTAAATAATTGCGAGGGTAAAGTTAAAATTCTAAAAAGTGACAAAAAATTTTACACAAAACCCAATGCTTTTTTCTTTATATATACTATATAGACATTAATTGCATAGACTTCAACTCGCTCAGAAATTTATCAGAGGAAGTTGTTTTCTTTGGCTCATTTTTTGGGTCTATGTAGATTGCAATTCTGTCACTTCTGCCTCTTGTCAATCAAAGAGTCGCTCTAAGGGAAGATTTGCACAGCAGACATCTTTTTTCGTCGCTACCTGCCAATTCTTCAAAAAAAAAAAATCTTTGATTACCTTAAAAAATTATGATGCAATATTATTGTAATACCGACGTAGAAAAGGTAAAACAAAAATAAAACTCTGAATATATCCCAACATCGGATGGATTTAAGATAAAGGAAGAAAGAAACTTTTGATTTGGAATAGCATTTGAATTCATGTTTTTCAATGTAACATTAAGTATTGAGATTGAGGTGTTGATTTGGCATCATGCGGTTACGATTTAATTGTCTACGAACGCTGATAGAAAGATATATGTCTGTAGCACAAATGCGAAATGTCCCTCTACAATAAAAAGAAGTATAAATATCAAGTGTAACGGACATTCAACTGTTTTTCCATATATGTAACGTGGTGTTAAATTTTTTTGATCATCTAAATGCATATAATTAATACCCGTAATAACTCACGGGGCACAAATCGCTTCACAACTATTTGGATTTTGTGAAATGAATTTGTTTTAATTTGCGAGGGTTATTTGTGTATATTGAGGATGTATATATACACCATCAGGTATGAGCGCGTGTCGAATGTGTAAGAATTGAAGTTTAAATTCTTGCATATGTGACACGTATTTATATTTAACAGTGTAATGTTTTAGAGTCTTTCTTTGAATCAAATTTTTTTTTTTTTTAAAAAAAGAAGTAAGAAGTGAAAATAAAAAAAAATCATGCAATTGACAAAGATCATACTACTGCAACCGACGTTTGTCTTCTGTACTAGGATAATCTCCTTTTTGAAGCACATTATTATTATTATTATTATATCTGTGCTTCAATTTGTAAAGCAAGAAGATTATCCTTTATCATCGAGCAATTACTGGCTTACTTTTCAACTTTTCGGCCGCGACCCTTTTATCACAGGAAAGATGGACAAAACACAGACGCAGATTGCAGACGGACAAAACAAACGACTCCTTGACTTTGATTGCACTGACCATCAATCAACAAAAGTGGAGTGGTGGAAAAGTGAAACCAAATTCTCAAAACTAAAGTCTCAGCCTAAGCATCCAAAGAATGTGCAGTTTGCAGCCCCATTTTCTAATACATCTGAAAAGCTCACTGCTTTTGCCTTGATATTTCAAACACCTAACATGCAGTTTGGATCATCTTCAAAGAGCCACATTCCAATTTCCACCATACATTAGCGAGCGAGTCAGTAATGTGTTCGTTCTTCTTCTCCTTCTTTTCCTTTTTAAGTGGGATTCAAAATCTCGCACCTACAATCTCTTCTACTTTATCGTCCAGTCCAATAATATAAGATTAGTGTATTTGGACAGGAAATTATTTGTCCAATTATATTTGCTTACATCACCAGTACAATTTTCAATACACCTTTTTATCTTCTCAATTATCTTTTTATCTCACATACATCACATAATACTACAGTAAAAATATCTCAAATAATTTACAATCCAAACACTTGGGAAAATAATCAGCTGTCCAAACAAATATATGTTTCTCCTGTAGTAATACATTCATTCGTTATATTTCATCGGCACATCATTTTTCTTCTAAAGAAACTGAAGACAAAAAAAAATCCTCAACTATTCTAGTATATCTAGATGTTTACGTGCGCCATCAGATCATCATGACTTTAACTTGTAAAAAATTACTCCCTCCGTCCCACTTTGATAGTCCTGTTTCTTTTTTCACACAGTTTAAGAAAAAGTAGTTAATTTTGTTGAAAAAGTAAATTTAGATTGCTATTTTCCTAAAATACCCTCACATTAAATATGGTACAACTTTATGGGAATTTGAATTGATGGTAAAAAAAGAATCAACTCTCGTTAAATGGGGTAAGTTTATAGTAACAACTACTTACATTGAATAAGGGTATTTTAAGAAAATTAAAATACAACTACATTCTTCAATTGGAAAGTGGACTACAATTTGGGACAGATGAAAAAGGAATACAGGACTATCAAAGTGGGACGGAGTAAGTAATAGCTTAGAAATTGCAGAATATCGTATCAAGACCCGATTACTGCATGGTGCATGCCAATTGGCATATGCTTAATTGGAATCTCTGTTATATGTTGAAATAATAATATGATAATGGACGGTTTGTAGTAAACGAATTTAAAACTTTATCTGGTGCTAGTCAATTTTGGGAGGTGTCTTGCATCATTTGCCAACTAATCCAGCTATTACTAGTATTGCTGATGTTCATCCAAAAGAATACTACAAATATATGCGATATAACGCAAGCTTCATAATTGTGCACTAATACCAGATTGGACTTTGGGTAATTTCCTTTTTCCTTTTTTCTTATTTCAGATATTCTCTGCCACGTCTTAGATGACTAATTCCCGTTAGTGGCAGACCTGCAGTACTCTTTTTTTTTTTTTTTTTTTTGTCTATTATCATCATTTACATCTATTTCTACTCCTGTTCTAATCTATATTATGGAAGAATTAATAGAAATTGAATTACCATCGGACCATACGGGTGCAAGAGGCACCCATATGGATTTAAAAGAAACCACATTAAGTGGTAACTTTTGGATGGTAAGCAAGATATTTGAACTTTTGATCTCCCATCCCATAAGAATATGTGGCGACCAATTACTCTTAACTTTTGAACTTTTGATCTCCCATCACATTAGTAGTTGGTTGCAGATTGGCGGTCACGCTGAGCCCTTCTTAGACAATAAATTAAGAAAGGGAAATGTTTGCACTCTCATTTTTGTTAATGATATTCTCACTATCATTCTAATCATATAAATTTTATTTATTAAACTATATGATAAAATAAATAGTGAGAGTGTAGATAACAAAAAATGGATTGTAAATAATATTTTCCTCAAGAAATACGCAATGAGCAACTTATTAAACTTTTGTACTGGAGCGTTTTCACGCTTAAATTAAACTGTGGAAACATCAGCCTACAAATTAATCCTAGCCGATAACGGCTCACGTCCTTTGCAGCTATCCATATCCATATAAAGTTCCTAGAAAAAACCAAGAAATTGACTGCCAATTGTCACAACCGGAATATTGAAGCCTCAAAAGTCATCAGTCAAAACAACCGAAGGGAACAGTACTTAATGGTGAAAATTCCAAAATCTTGTGTTGTGTGGATTGAATGTTGGATACATGTTGATTATGTACGTGGTCGAATTCGGCAATCATCATAACTACTTACGGCTTTAGTGTCTACATTACTATTATTTTAGTCACACATTCCTGTGACAAGATAACATAAAAGTAGTCGGGCTCCGTAAGAATTGCCCCAGATACCCCTATGTCGACAAAAAAGAAAATTCAACTGAATTGAAAGAGTGCGGCTGTAGTCCTTTGTACACACTATGTTTCATGCTTTCCTGTCATTACTTTAATTATTTTCTATTTCTTTGTTTTGAGACGAAAAATTTCACGATAAGTTGACATGCTGTTATTAGGGTTGCAAACGAAGCAAACTACTCGTAGATCGATTCGATTAAAGTTCAGTTTGAATTCAGTTAGCATCGAGTTCGAGTCGACCAAATTGAGTTATCGAATTCAATTCGAACACAAAGAAACTCAATTTGTTAACTCGTGAATCGACTCGAATATATATTTTATTTTTATAGTGAAATTACATATATGTATCCCTAATATTTTTTTATTTATTAAGGAAAATAGTCTATATATAATTTCATTTTAATACTGAAATTACATATATACATAATATTTTTATTATTTATTAAAGAAAAATGACTATTTTATTCATTTAAAAAAAATGGAATAATTGTTTTTTATTTTTTAAATTTGAGTAGACTCGAATACGAATTCGACTAAGCTTGAATTTGAAGTTGAACTCGATCTCGAATTTTACATTGAAAGCTCGTCAAGTTCGAACTTGATTTTGAATTAGATAAAATTAAGGGATAATTGCAGAAACCTCCCCTGAGGTTTCTGACATTTGCACTGACCTCCCCTGTGGTTTGAAAAATTATACTAACCTCCCCTGAGGTTACTAATCCTTTGCAAATCCAGTCCAAACGATTAAAATATTGTTTTAGGGAGTGAAATTAGAAGTTTTTACCAAATTTGTCCTTTGTATTACATGTCCAATGAATGACAAAGTACTACAAATCAATTAACAATTAATAAATTTTAAAGAGTATAGTTTATAAGCAAATATGCATTATCTATTTAAAGTATCGGCTCTTTATGGGCATTTTACTTTCAAACATTTAATTTAATACAAATATTTACGCTCAAATACAGATTTGTATTTACTTTCAAATATTTAATTTTTGTTAAATACAAAAACTACCAATCTTTGTTCCCGTAAAAATATTAATATAACACTTTTTCAATTTTAATTACAAACATTTATGTATTTAACATAAATTAAATGATTCAGAATAAAATAACCATAAAGAGCCAATACTTTACTCATGTAATGAATGATAGCCATAAAGAATTAATACTTTATGGGTCATTTCTTTTTTTAAAAAGATATTTAATTTATATTAAATAAATAACCTATCGATTTCCTTTTTGCAAGAATATTACTGTAACACTTTTTTGAATTTTACTTACAAACATTGATATATTTATCATAAATTAAATGTTTGAAAGTAAAATACCCGTAAAAAATCGGTAATTTAAATGAGTAATGCGTGTTTGTCCATAAAGAACCGGTAACTATTTAAAGTACCGGTTCTTTATGGGTATTTTATTTTCAAACATTTAATTTAATACAAATATTTACGCTCAAATACATAGTTGTATTTACTTTCAAATATTTAATTTTTGTTAAATACAAAACCTACCAATCTCTCTTCCGTAAAAATATTAATATAACACTTTTTCAATTTTAGTTACAAATATTTATGTATTTAACATAAATTAAATGATTCATAATAAAATACACATAAAAAACGAATAGTTTACTCATGTAATGGATGAAAATCATAAAAAATTAATATTTTATGGGCTATTTCTTTTTTTAAAAAATATTTAATTTATATTAAATAAATAACTTACCGATTTCCTTTTTGCAAGAATAGTACTGTAACACTTTTTGAATTTTACTTACAAATATTGATATATTTATCATAAATTAAATGTTTGAAAATAAAATATCCGTAAAGAGCCGGTACTTTAAATAGGTAATGCGTATTTGCCTATAAACTATACTCCTTAGAGTTTATTAATTGTTAATTGATTTGTAGTACTTTGTCATTCATTGGACATGTAGTACAAAGGACAAATTTGGTAAAAATTTCTAATTGCACTCCCTAAAACAATATTTTAATAGTTTGGACTGAATTTGCAAATGATTAGTAACCTCAGGGGAGGTTAGTGTAATTGTTCAAACCACAGGGGAGGTCAGTGTAAATGTCAGAAACCTCAGGGGAGGTTTCTGTAATTATCCCTAAAATTAAATCAAAACTTGATTCGATTAAATTAAAATTAAAGTTGGATTTCACTCGGCTCAGTTTACAACCTAATGATTGTATTTGTATTATTGCAACCCTGGTGACTGTATTTGTATTTGACTAGGAATAGTTAATAGAAGAAGAGAGAAAAAGGAGGTAATGTGTCCCTGGTGGAGGGAGTATTGCTGGTGAGATGAATGATGGCCTGCAGCCCCATGCTGCGTACGCTTTCTTTTTCTCATCATCAAAAGTCGCTTTCCGCCTGCAGTTTTATATTTGAGATAACTAACACACATGCGTATAATGCACATTTTCCCAATCACTATTAATTAGAGGGAAATCTCTATTCTTTCCTTTTAAGTTTCATACTTATATTTATTTTATTATTCATATTCTCTTTTTTTCCTTTTAAAAAAAATTGAAATTATATCTGAATCCTTATGTAACTAAGGATATTAAAAAAGAAAAAAAAATTTCATCGAGTTGGGTAAAGAATCAGCATGTTTTTTGTGTTGGCATGGAATATATATACAATGGATTATTAGGCAAAATTTTTAGAATGATATTAAAGCGTTCTTTGTGATATGATGTACGTAAGATAAAAAAGTAATGGTTGAAAAAAAATTGATTAAAAAACATGCATATACTCATGCAAATGAATCATTTTTTTCAAATAATGGGCTAACCAAACAAATCCAAATAATTTTTTTCCCAAAGTTGAGACCAGCTCAGCCCAAACTTTGACTGGGCTTCACGTCTCATAGGCACTAAATTAACCCTTTAGGTACATTATTCAAACACCCAAAAAAAAATAAAAAACACTCTTAAACAAACACTGAAACATTCATTCGACAAATCAATGAATAATAATGACAATAAAATTGTATCTAGTGGCAGATGCTAAGGAAAGGCTCTCAAGTCTACATAATGAGTTGAAGCGCTAGAATCTGAAACTTTTGGCAGCCCAACTCAAGACTCTAAAGACTCGTCTTAGCACTTACTAGCAGCTAAGCATCGAGCATGCATCTTGATCTGGTTACGTCTATGTCCGCGTACATAATGTTTCAGGATGGTCGAATGTGCCCGCCATATCTCATCACTGGCTCGTCACTACCGAGCTCTTCTAAGGTCCGCCGCGCGCCACCCAGATTTGGGCGTGGGCCAGAAGCTCCACGCCACAGCCATAACCAGCGGTCTGCTGGCCTTATCTGCCCCAAACTCATTCCTCCGCAACACCGTCCTCCACTTGTACGCTGCCTGCTGTAATTCTTACTCTGCGCGCAAGGTGTTCGACGAAATTCCCCGCTCGCATAAAGACACAGTTGATTGGACTACCCTAATGAACTGTTATACTCGAGATGGACTGCCTGGCGAAACCCTCAATTTGTTCATCACTATGAGAAGTATTGGAGTTCCAGTTGACGAAATTACGCTGGTCTCTTTCTTCTGTGCTTGTGCGAAATTGGGTGATGAATGGTTGGGGTATCAAGGTTATGTTTGCCTGGTCAAGATGGGTTTCTGTTATAATAGCATGAAGGCTTGCAATGCGGCTATGAGTATGTATGCGAAATGTGGATTAATGCGTGAAGCGAGGCGGGTTTTCGATGAGATGAGTGAAAGGAGTGCTGTTTCTTGGACGGTTCTTTTGGATGCTGTGATGAAATGGGAATGTCTGGAAAGTGGGAGGAGAGTCTTTGATGAGATGCCAGAGAGAAATGAGATTGCTTGGACGAAAATGATCACGGGGTATGTTGAGAATGGGTGTGCTGGGGAGGCTTTTAAAATGCTCAAGGAGATGCTCTTTGATCATGGGCTAGATTTGAACTTTGTTACACTCTGTTCATTGTTATCGGCTTGTACCCGATCGGGGGATGTTATGATGGGCAGGTGGTTGCATCTCCATTCACTTAAAATGATGGGAAATCAAATGGACGTTATGGTCGCTACATCTTTGATTGACATGTATGCTAAATGTGGCGGGATAGCTGCCGCTTGTAGAGTATTCGAGGCAATGCATCATAGGAATGTGGCCATGTGGAACGCTATGCTAAACGGTCTTGCAGTGCATGGAAAGGGTAGCGTTGTTTTAGATATGTTTGATCAGATGGTAATGGAGGTCAATCCCGATGATGTGACTTTCACAGTTCTCTTATGTGCTTGCAGTCACTCAGGTTTAGTTGATCAAGGTCGAGTTTTTTTCTCAAACCTTGAATGTAGGTATGGGATAAAGCCTTCAATGGAGCACTATGCTTGTATGGTGGATCTTTTGGGTCGGGCTGGACATCTGGAAGAAGCTGAGACTATGATAATGGGAATGCCAATGCAACCTAATGAGTTTGTGTTGGGATCTCTTTTAGGTTCCTGTATTGTCCATAGAAAGCTAGAGTTGGGGGAAAGAGTTATGCAAGAGCTACTTCAAATGTATCCGCAAAACGTAGAATATCATGTTTTGCTTTCTAACATGTATGCCTCAGTAGATAAGCCTGAGAAGGCTGACTCTTTCAGAGGGGTTCTTAAAATGAGGGGCATTAGAAGGGTGCCAGGAATGAGTTCGGTTCATTTCGGTGGCAAAATTGGACGGTCTACAGCAGGGGAAAAATCTTACCCACCGATCAGGAGTATACCTCGTGTTGGACGAATTGAAGACGTAAAATTTAGTAATACTTCTTATCAAGCTTAAATTGTGCAGATATATTCTGTATGGATATGAAGGAGCCACACAGACGCAGAATGGCAGAAGGGCCAGAAGAGTTTACAAGAACTGTATCAACTCTAAGCAAAAAGGATAACATAGTGCATTCGATAATGCCTTGCTACTGTTGAGTTTAGATGAACTGGGACATTGAGCTTCACTATAAATAGCAAAGGGTTAGCTTCTGGTTTGGATTTTTGTGATCATATTTTCGTGAATGAACTGTGGTGGGACTGCCGGAGCAGACCTCGGACAATCGGAATGTACTGGTATTCGAAGTCATCAAGGGGACAATAAGTATTGTTACAAATCCCACTAAAATAAGGATCGCATCATTCTTTTAAGGGACGAAATTGATGCAGTTAACTGGTAGGGATATCACGATTGTTTATTTGATGAAAAACAATATGGTTCGAAATATAGCGATCTATACCTGGATTCACAGTTAAATCAATACTGTAACCAGTTCTCTATGGATAGGTTGCACCATTAAAATAAAGGTACCTCGACTTTTTTTGGCCAAGAAAGACTTTAAGAGTTGTTATTTATGGGATACATGTACGAATCAATCCAAATGTAAAGATAAAGTAGTAGCAAGAAATTCAATTGATTAATCAAAAGAAATTCATTTGGGCTGTGAAGAAGTACAATTGAGAGAGAACGGAATCCTAATTAGTGATTAGTGATAAGATTGCCTGGGCTAAACTAAATTTTCCCAAAAAAAAAAAAAAAGAAGATAATAGGTGTCTCTGTCAATACAGGTTATTTTCACCAAAAGGCAAAATTACTAGTACAAATCTGGATATTGAGAGACACGTAAACTGAGCTTTCTTGCAATAAAATATACCATCCAAAAACTTGGAAGCAAAAGTTGGTTCATTTCTAGGCCTTCCCATCAGGAGTGGATATTCCCTCTTCTAAATGAACTTCTGGATCAGTATCTAATGCTTCGGGATCTGAAGTTGGGAGAAAATTGGGACTAACCCCAAGCCATCATACTGCAACTCTTTGCATTTTTGTCCGGCTCGGCAGTCATCTCAATTTGCTCATCAGTTTTTTCGCAAGTTGGCATCAACTGGCTGATTCTTTTCATCTCTTTGCCTTTCCCCCATAGCACCGAGTACAAGCCAACGATTATTACAAATGCTCCCAGCACACTGGAACAAGTTCGAGCGTCATAGAAACACAGAAGAAAATACATTAAACTGTTCTTGTGACAACAACCAAAATACTGAGAAGAAAAGAGGAAACATTTACCTTCCCAGGTGCAACTTCTCGTCGAGGAATAAGGAGCCTGCTATCGCGACGAGTATAAGCATAAGAGGGCTAAACACGGACACAAATAAAGGGCCTCTCATCCTTACACACCACATTGTAACTGTTATCATTATTCCTGAAGCCACTGTACCCTGCAAGAACAAGGAAAGTGTAAAACTTGGAAACTGCATAATTCGGTGATTCGTAATGATATGGACAATAAATTGAATGACCATTTTGTTTCAATTTCCTGCAATAAGAGTCGAACTAAAAATTAAACATACCGAGTAGGATACTGCGAGGAGTCTGATGTTCCAACCCAATTTCCACTCACTCCAGCGGTTATTTTCCACACAAAGCGCAAAAATTACAGTTTGCAGAGATCCCATTAAGCAAATTAGAGCTGTGCTCGAATAATGGCAAGGGTACCTCTCACTCATTTTAGCCTATTATGATACACGTTCAAATGATCACAACCAATGAATATATTTCTTGCTCAGAACAAATGGCTAAGAAAAAAAACATATGGAAATTAGTTTCAGAAGAAGAGAATCGAAAAAAGGGTACCTGAAAAATCAAAGACAGTGCAGCAGAGAAAGAGCTAGATATTGCAAGAAGTGGACCTAGAATGTGATTCCTGGAATTTTGATGGGACGCTGCCAAGTGTCCAGCGTGAAGGCGGTTGTTCTCGTGCAGAAGTCCAAGGTGGGTTGACCACAGATTGATTTCAGCTCCTTTGTAAAACGTAAGCAACATTGCCCCACCTAAACATATTAATGTTCCTGTCACTTTTGCTTTGCCCGCCTTGGTTTTCAGTTCGAACTTCTCCAACCTAATTGTGGTTGATCAAAATTAATTGATGATTAGAAGATCAACGGTGTGGTGTGATGCCTTCCAGCTGTTGACAGATTACTAGTAATACATTTAGATTTCAGAAAACATTTACCGGAAAAATACAGCTATGATGAACGTTAGCGCCGGAATCAGATTCGTGGTTGCTGAAGCAAAGGTCGCTGACGTCATTATTATGCTTTGTCCATACAAATTTTGGGCCAATGATCCCCTGCATGCAGAGCTGATTAGTGAGTTTAGTTTTAGAGCTTTACAAGTGTACTCTTCACCACCATCGATTTCCAGTCGCATGTGACAAGTTTGCCGGTATCTAAAAATAGTCAAAAGTTGTCTCACATATGAATCAACCAACCACCAGAACTACTAGTTCCTTATGCAAAGGGGAGAAACACCAAAAAAAAAAAAAAAAAATGGAAAGAAAGAAAAGAAACTTATACCATAAATGGAAAGAAATAGTAAATTAATCTCACCATTGATTAACTTTCTTTCCATTTTCTTCCTTAACATTAAAGAGTCACTAATAACAAATACTGTACGAACACAGAAGTGCTGCGTGTCAGTGAATTTATCAAATTCTGCTGGCTCCTTCATTAATTCAATCTTTAATTGCTATATTTGAGTGTAAAATTAGAGCGATTTTGCTAATTATGCCCCAAAAGTTTGCCATGAGAATGGACATCGATGTAACAGTAGGCCGGATTCCCACATACCCGAAAAATGCACAAAGAAATGCTTCGAAAAGAACCATCCACGTTAATTTCGGCCTGCTATTCCTGCATAGATAACACACAAAATTGGTTGATGTTTCTCAAAGTTTCCTCGTGCATGCGTTTCTACTTGAAATGATGCTCGTCAAGGAAATTCTTATAAAAGTATCCAACGTCCGGATTATTCTTGATTAATTAGTAATTTAAAAATAACACGAAAAACAAGTATTCTTGATTTGTTTATGTTCAGCTCAATCTCATCGATTCTGGAATGCAGTAAAGATCGCATTTCTCCATCCGGAAGACAAAGTGAAGGACTTTCTCGATTCTTTTATCACTTTGGAAAGGCCGTACGTGGAAAACAGGTTTAAGAACAGTAGTACTTTCAAAGATCAGGCAAAAGGGATGGTACTTTTTTGAACTCAGAAAGATTGTCCGGTTGGAAAAGAGCGATAATTAAAATATATAGCTTGCAGGAATTAAATTAAACACCTTCGATATGAACTTGAAGTAGACGACGGAAAGACACAGGAGGATTACCTTTCGAAGTAGAGGGCAAGAGGAACAACCGCAGCAGCGGCGAACATAAACCTGTAGGCAACCATGATCCTCATACTCATTCCATCATTTGCTGCCAATTTGTAGAATATATTCACTCCCGCCAGTGCTACTTGAACCATTACCATCATCATGGTTGGCTTCATCCCATGAAGCCTATTGCAGAACCTCGCCACTGTCATCATTTTCTAATCTTCAAGTCTTTGAGCAAGAAAAAACAAGCAAGAAAATCACAATTTCTCGCTTCTTTCTTGCTTTTCTTTTTTCTTGATTTTTTAATGTTATTTTATTAGTGAAAGATGCAGTCTTAACGGGTTTACGTATTCCTCGTCACTATTTATATAGATAACAGGGTGAGGGAGAATTAGTTGGGTTGAGACGTACAGATGGGGTTGAGAGGGGTTGGGTTTATCGGTGGAGGAAGCCAAGAAGGCTTTATATAGGCTGGTGAAAGGGTTGCTAAACATGCATGGAGGGTTACAGAGTACAGCTATTTATTGTAGTGTAATCAAGAACTTTGCTATTTCCCCACGTCAGAAAGCAGGTGGGGGGTTTTCTTCGTTTTTCTCTTCTTGATTTGCAAGTGTAACAGGGCATGGTGACGCGTGCGCAAAAGATTGAATAACCCTTGGCTGGCTGGACTGCACTGCAGACAGAAGAGAAGATAGCAATAAGCAGACGTCTCCGAGGTTGCATGGCTGATGGCTGTTTTCTTCTTCTTTCTTGGAATTTCTTCTTCTTTTTATTGTTTACACTTTACATTGAGATTGTTAGTATTAGATTCATGGATGATAGCTGTACGATTAACCGTACGTCACAGCCTACGTTCTACTCCACCAATTCACCCCAAACCACTAAGAATTAAAGGGGCCTTACCACTAATTTACCACAAAAAGGTAGACAAGAGTTAATGCTCTTCGGACTCTTACCATAACGGCGAATGCTGGTTGCCGAGCCTTTCCAACCTTAGAAATTTCCCCCACAATTACCAAAATCTGATGCTACTACACAATTTTTTTTTTATGATTGAAAACTTTTAGGATACCTATTTTATAGGTAGTATATATGACTTTGATTACTTTTAACGGATTTAAATATATGTGGCATAATTTTAGAGGTGTTCATAACAATCCAATTATGTTGACTTGCTCAAACGCACCCATCAAGAATCAGCCCAAACCCGTCCATTAATTTTGAATGGGTATTCAGTTAAACCAATTTAATTGATGGGTAATGAGTTGATTTGATTCATCAATTTATATTCATTTAAAAATAATTATAAATTTAAATTCAACTTTTAGTGAGTGTTAAGCAATACATTTAAATTTCTTACCAATCTAATAATAATAAATACAGTCATTTCTTGTTAATAGCATGCAAACAAATTTTAAAGATACGTATAATTTTACATGATGTTTAATTGGATATACCCATACCCATTTATTAAATGGATATAAATGGTATACCCATCTATTTTGTGAATTCCAAAAGTTGAGAAGCTCTTGAGCGGTGGGATGGAAACATGTCTACACGATGCACCAAGTGAAATTAATAAAGTAGGTGAAGCCACTCCAAAGTCCGAAAATACTACATGACTTAATGCTGATATTTAAGGCATGAAAGCTGTAATTGAAGTTCGTGTATTTTATTACCTTTGGAATTCTTGGGAATTATGTACGTAGTAATGTTCTAGTGTGTTCTTTAGGAAAACTATTGCTGATCAACTTCTCTTTTTTTGGAATCTGAAAGTGAATATATGATTTTTGCTTTCCTAGTGTTTTACTACACGTTGTGGACCTGTGGGATGGCAAGAAATTATGAAGTTAGAAGATAGCTAGCTTGCACCGCTTTCTATCAAATACTAGGAGAATAAAAGTACACAGCAGCGTTGGCATACATTTGAAGTAAGTCACTCCTAGAAGAAAAATTGGAATTTGGCTCTCCTCAGAAAGGCCTATAGTTGGATCAGCTTGAAGCTGGTGCTCTTGTGGGTTGATCAAATATAATATACCTCAAGAAATCATGGTCTAAGTAGAGGGGTGTTCAGAAAATGACATGATGAAAGTGCATTGAATTAGATATCAAGAGGAACGAATGTGCAAACTAAATTGAACTTGTGTACACAATGATGATTAGCATTCTGCAAAATCTTTTTGATTCTTCCTCAAGTAACATTCAACTTTCAAAACTATGAGTCGCTAAAATTGCAATTGGAGGATGATGCATTGCAACTCATCAATTTACTGTCGATTTACTAAATAATTTTCCACGTATGCTTATAGTATAAGGTTCTGTATTCTAGTGTATGTTGTGTCAATCTCACTTCTAAACAAGTAATTCCCCGTGGTACGATGGTGTATGTACTTATTTGCACTATTTTTCTTTTCAATTTTTAACGTGCTATTAATTTATGAGCTTTTATGATTCCAATATTCTTGATTCTTACATTTAAAAAGCATGTCTTTAATTTATTTCTTAGACCCCATGACAAGGGAATATTTTGTGGTCTCTTTGGATAGTATTCCCTTAACTTGTATATTTCACTAAAGATAAATAGTTTAAATAATGGGAAAATGACATGTTTCATTCTTCACATTTCACTAAAATATTTTTTTCGTCTCTCACTTTAAAATGAAACAAATTCGTTCTTGACATTTAAAAACTAAAACTATTACATCCTTGAAATCAACTTTCAATCTGAATCTAACCACCTAACAACCCGAATATAAATTTAGGGGGTGTAATTGATAAATTACTTGGTTAACTCAACTTAATATCTACGTGAAATTTAATGAATTCAAAACAAAAAATAAAAAATTATAACATAAAAAAAAGGATCAATCTTTCCTACATTGTCATTATATACACTGACCTGTCACATCATTTCAATTTAAATTTAAACACCAAACTTTATTTGTATGGTATACATCTACTCGCAAGTGTATTTACTAATGATGCATGAAAAGATTTATCCAAAAAAGAAATTATACTATTCCAAGATAAAGAACGGCCTTTTTATGTTATAACTTTTTTATTTTTTTCTTTTTTGGTTCAATAAATATCATATGAATGTGATAGAGTTAACCAAATGATTTATTAATTCAACCTTCAAAATTTATTACTAAATTATTAGATGGTTTGATTCAGATTGAAAGTTGGGTTCAGAGATAAAATAACTTAAATTTTTAAATGTCAGGAACGAATTTGCTTTGTTTTAAAAGTGAGGAATGAAAAGAATATTTTTGCAAAACGTGAACGATGAAACATGTCATTTACCCATATTAAATCTAAGGATCAATAATACTTCTTTCACTGTCTAACAGTAAATTTTACTTATGCATATGATATTCAAAAGGGACTGTAATATTTCCCTGTAACAAGAAAGATGTAAGATTTACCCATCAGCCCTAGCTTTACAAGATACGTGATTTTACTCCTTAATTGAACTCTTTCATTTTAATCTTTCATCATTATATGTGTAAGGAGCCGCATGAATCTCACACAAAATTTGGACATACAATACCATTAGTTGTAAAACATGGAACCTTGGGAACTCTACTGATTAGAAATGTCTGACCACACCAATCATACGTGAGATAAGTAAATTTATGATCTATGGAATAGAGCTATGTTTCTATTTAAGTCTTTAGACTAAAAGATCTTGATTGCATTACAATTTTTTGAAAGTAAAAACGTTCAAAACGTCCCTCACATTTTGCAAAATAATTTTTTCGCTCTTCACTTTTAAAAGTGTAATTTTACATCCCTTATAAATTCACATTGATCAAATTTGGTCCTTACCTAAGTTTCTGACTAATTTTGATCAGAATTCACTACGTGCTTTGCATAAGATCATTTTTTAGGGGCAAAATTATCAAATCAAATTTTACATAATCCAATTCATAGTCTCTCATATTTTATAAAATGAATTGTTTCGTCTCTTACATTTCACAAAATGAATTTTTTCATCCTTCACATTTCATAAAATGAATTTTTTCATCTCTCATTGACTATGTATACGAATAATTTTTTATTTTTAAATCCATGTATATATCTATTTAATTTTACTTGAATAGTATACATACGATGTAATATATCTCTATTTAATTTCACCTAAACAGATTAATTGTAGTTTACGAACAGGGAGGGCCACACAACCCAGGTCCTGGGTTGCCCTTTCCCTCTCT